>NW_025949590.1:0-11470 GCF_021028975.2 Sphaerodactylus townsendi
TTCTCCTTCTTTTTCTCCTTCTCCTTCTCCTTCTTTTTCTTCTTCTTCTTCTTCTTTTTCTTCTTCTTCTTTTTCTCCTCCTCCTCCTCCTTCTCCTCCTCCTCCTCCTTCTTCTTCTTCTTGTAGAAAGCCCTATGAAAATGTCAGCCCTTGCATAAAGCCATAGCTTGACTTTGTTTAGCATACTCTGAGCGCTTCTGGTTGCTGCATCCTAGAACAGAAACTACCAAACGGAGCCGCCCGAGCTCAGAATTCGCACCACATCCATCGAAATTTCGACCTTGCATCAAACACTGTCGTCCCCTCCCCCGCCCCTCATTTTTCTTCCTCTGGCCCTTCGTGCCTGGGAGGCATTTGAGTCCAGTTTTCCCATGCTGTTGACGCACCCCGGGAGCAAAATCCGCGACTTGCACGTTCCCAGAACGGCTGTTCGGGCCGTGACAGTTCCCAGAAACGGCCTCTCTGGCGCGCTGTTCTGTGGACGGATGCTTTCTGCGGGCAGGTCCCCAGAGGGGCCAGGGAGCAACTCGGCAGGGGACAGAGAGCCGGCCACGCTGACCTTTGCTCGGAGCACACGGCCCTTCCCACGACTCTCTGGGCCGTTTGCTGGGACTACGTGGGCCGGGCCGTCCCAACGGACCGCTGTGCGTTCAACCCTGGGGAACGCAGCACACATTTCTGAGCATGATAAGAGTTGAGCGTTTAAAAGAAGAAGGAGAAGAGTATAAATCCACATTCCTCTTCTCCTTCAGAGCTTCAGGAGACTCAATTGTGGCTTACAAGCTCCTTTCCCTTCCTTTCCCCACAACAAACTCCTTGTGAGGTAGGAAAGGCTGAGAGAATCCTGAGAGAACTGTGACTGGCCCAGGGTCACCCTGCAGGAACGTATGAGTGCGGAAACGCATCTGGTTCACCAGATAAGCCTCCACTCAGGTGGAAGAGTGGGGAATCAAACCCGGTGCTCCAGATTAGAATCCGCCTGCTCTTAACCACTACACCTCTCTGTGAAGGCAGTGGTGGTGTTTCCACACACACGGCACCCCATGCGCATCCCAGAGTTGGCAAAGCTGCATAGCAAAGTCTGTCTCTGGATCTCAGTCTCTGGGGACAGTTTAGTTAAGAAGAACTACTAAGTAAGGTGGTCACCTTGTGAACCCGGGACGAAGGTAGGCGGCTGTGTGCGTGCGCAGCCGCAGGAGCACACTGCCTTCTGGGGCGCTGCCGTTTCCCACCGAAACAACAGCACCCCAGAAGGCAGTGCTCCTGAGGCCGCGTGCGCATGCGCGTGTGGCCGCAGGAGCGCACTGCCTTCTGGGGCGCTGCCGTTTCCCGCCCTGTGACAGGGCGGGAAACAGCAGCGCCCCAGAAGGCCGTGCTCCTGCGGCCGCGTGCGCGGGAGGCTGCCGCACTGCCTTGCGCCCCAGAAGGCAGTGTGGCAGCCTCCCAAAAATCGGGACAATGGAAGGAACCCGCGGGACGCGGGACAAATTGTGTGAAGGCGGCACTGTCCCGCCAAAAGCGGGACAGCTGGTCAGCCTATCTTAGAGCAATTTTCTAGCCTGAAAGAGGAAACACAAAGCTAAAATCAGCAACTGGTTTCGAACCAGTTTCAGAGGGCTTGCAGTGGAACAGTTTCCATTTGAGTCCAGTAGCACCTTAGAGGCAGCCAGATTTTAGAGAGCAGAAGCTTTGACGCTTGACAGCTCATACCCTGAAAATCTGGCTGCTCTCTAAGGGGCAGCTGGACCCGAATCTAGCTGGTTTCCAGCTAAACTCCTATCGGGAATGCGTCAAAAGCCAGGATGAGTGCCAAGCTTGATTGACAGAGTCTTAGCAGGCCACGAACTGAACGTGAGTCAGCAGTGTGATGCGGCGGCCAAGTAAGCCAATGTGATTCTCGGCTGTATCAATAGTAGTATAGTGTTTTAGATCGAGGGATGTAATTGTACTTCTCTCTTCTGCATTGGTTAAACCTCACCTGGAATATTGTGTACAGTTCTGGGCACCGCAATTCAAGAAGGATATTGACAAGCTGGAACGGGTCCAGAGGAGGGCAACCAAAGTGGTCAAAGTTCTGGAATCCATGTTCTACGAGGAGAGACTTAGGGAGCTGCGGATGTTTAGTTTGGTGAAGAGACGGTTAAGAGGTGACATGATAGCCACGTTTAGATGTTTGAAGGGATGTCATGTTGGTGAGGGCGCAAGCTTGTATTCTGCAGCTCCAGAGACCAGGACATAGAGTAATGGGTTCAAGGTGCAGGAAAAGAGATTCCACCAAAACATCAGGAAGAACTTCCTGACAGTCAAGGCTTGATGGCCCTTGTGGTCTCTTCCAACTCTATGATTCTATGACTCCTCACAGGAGTGAAAGGCAGGGTGTAAATTCCAACTCCTCCTCTTCATCTTCATCAGGCCTGCTTGCATTCCCTCGATCCTACCACAGCGTGACAGAATTGGAGAAACAGTTAAGAGCCAGCCGGCCTGTATCTCGCTGGCAGGCCTTCTCTGTGTTTGTGTCAACAGATCTTTGCGCACACTGAATGTTTTTGCTTTGGTCCGAAATTTGGAGCCAAAACGGGACGGTTTGAAGGTCGCAGAGGATGTTGTCTTTCCTTGGCCAGGGCTGTGTTTAGTCTTGCGCTTATCCCTTGGCGTCGGGGCAAAGGATTCCTCTGGGGAGAGCGACCGGGGATTAGTGATTGTTGGATGCCACAGCTGGGCAACCATCCCCCTGTCCTTGCAGGTTGAGGATCTTTTAAGGACTCACCGGCCCTTTGAAGGGTGGGATAATTGTAGTGAACGTTTAACATTGTTTTAATGTATTTAATGTATTTAATGTTTTAATGCATTTTAATGTTTTAATGTCTCAGTTAGTAGATAAATGCCTCTTTTCTACTTTTCTACTAACTCTGTAGTTTATAATGCCAATAAAGGCTTTGGAATTGGAATTGGATGGAGCTACCAGGGGACCGGGGGGTGCACACTGCACCGGGCGCATCCCCCCCCCACCCCCTCCCCCACCCCACCCCCCCCCCTCCCCACCCCCCCCCACCCCCACCCCCCCCCCCCCCCACCCCCCCCCCCCCCCCCCCCCCCCCCCCCCCACCCCCCCCCCCCCCCACCCCCCCCCCCCCCCACCCCCCCCCCCCCCCACCCCCCCCCCCCCCCACCCCCCCCCCCCCCCACCCCCCCCCCCCCCCACCCCCCCCCCCCCCCACCCCCCCCCCCCCCCACCCCCCCCCCCCCCCACCCCCCCCCCCCCCCACCCCCCCCCCCCCCCACCCCCCCCCCCCCCCACCCCCCCCCCCCCCCACCCCCCCCCCCCCCCACCCCCCCCCCCCCCCACCCCCCCCCCCCCCCACCCCCCCCCCCCCCCACCCCCCCCCCCCCCCACCCCCCCCCCCCCCCACCCCCCCCCCCCCCCACCCCCCCCCCCCCCCACCCCCCCCCCCCCCCACCCCCCCCCCCCCCCACCCCCCCCCCCCCCCACCCCCCCCCCCCCCCACCCCCCCCCCCCCCCACCCCCCCCCCCCCCCACCCCCCCCCCCCCCCACCCCCCCCCCCCCCCACCCCCCCCCCCCCCCACCCCCCCCCCCCCCCACCCCCCCCCCCCCCCACCCCCCCCCCCCCCCACCCCCCCCCCCCCCCACCCCCCCCCCCCCCCACCCCCCCCCCCCCCCACCCCCCCCCCCCCCCACCCCCCCCCCCCCCCACCCCCCCCCCCCCCCACCCCCCCCCCCCCCCACCCCCCCCCCCCCCCACCCCCCCCCCCCCCCACCCCCCCCCCCCCCCACCCCCCCCCCCCCCCACCCCCCCCCCCCCCCACCCCCCCCCCCCCCCACCCCCCCCCCCCCCCACCCCCCCCCCCCCCCACCCCCCCCCCCCCCCACCCCCCCCCCCCCCCACCCCCCCCCCCCCCCACCCCCCCCCCCCCCCACCCCCCCCCCCCCCCACCCCCCCCCCCCCCCACCCCCCCCCCCCCCCACCCCCCCCCCCCCCCACCCCCCCCCCCCCCCACCCCCCCCCCCCCCCACCCCCCCCCCCCCCCACCCCCCCCCCCCCCCACCCCCCCCCCCCCCCACCCCCCCCCCCCCCCACCCCCCCCCCCCCCCACCCCCCCCCCCCCCCACCCCCCCCCCCCCCCACCCCCCCCCCCCCCCACCCCCCCCCCCCCCCACCCCCCCCCCCCCCCACCCCCCCCCCCCCCCACCCCCCCCCCCCCCCACCCCCCCCCCCCCCCACCCCCCCCCCCCCCCACCCCCCCCCCCCCCCACCCCCCCCCCCCCCCACCCCCCCCCCCCCCCACCCCCCCCCCCCCCCACCCCCCCCCCCCCCCACCCCCCCCCCCCCCCACCCCCCCCCCCCCCCACCCCCCCCCCCCCCCACCCCCCCCCCCCCCCACCCCCCCCCCCCCCCACCCCCCCCCCCCCCCACCCCCCCCCCCCCCCACCCCCCCCCCCCCCCACCCCCCCCCCCCCCCACCCCCCCCCCCCCCCACCCCCCCCCCCCCCCACCCCCCCCCCCCCCCACCCCCCCCCCCCCCCACCCCCCCCCCCCCCCACCCCCCCCCCCCCCCACCCCCCCCCCCCCCCACCCCCCCCCCCCCCCACCCCCCCCCCCCCCCACCCCCCCCCCCCCCCACCCCCCCCCCCCCCCACCCCCCCCCCCCCCCACCCCCCCCCCCCCCCACCCCCCCCCCCCCCCACCCCCCCCCCCCCCCACCCCCCCCCCCCCCCACCCCCCCCCCCCCCCACCCCCCCCCCCCCCCACCCCCCCCCCCCCCCACCCCCCCCCCCCCCCACCCCCCCCCCCCCCCACCCCCCCCCCCCCCCACCCCCCCCCCCCCCCACCCCCCCCCCCCCCCACCCCCCCCCCCCCCCACCCCCCCCCCCCCCCACCCCCCCCCCCCCCCACCCCCCCCCCCCCCCACCCCCCCCCCCCCCCACCCCCCCCCCCCCCCACCCCCCCCCCCCCCCACCCCCCCCCCCCCCCACCCCCCCCCCCCCCCACCCCCCCCCCCCCCCACCCCCCCCCCCCCCCACCCCCCCCCCCCCCCACCCCCCCCCCCCCCCACCCCCCCCCCCCCCCACCCCCCCCCCCCCCCACCCCCCCCCCCCCCCACCCCCCCCCCCCCCCACCCCCCCCCCCCCCCACCCCCCCCCCCCCCCACCCCCCCCCCCCCCCACCCCCCCCCCCCCCCACCCCCCCCCCCCCCCACCCCCCCCCCCCCCCACCCCCCCCCCCCCCCACCCCCCCCCCCCCCCACCCCCCCCCCCCCCCACCCCCCCCCCCCCCCACCCCCCCCCCCCCCCACCCCCCCCCCCCCCCACCCCCCCCCCCCCCCACCCCCCCCCCCCCCCACCCCCCCCCCCCCCCACCCCCCCCCCCCCCCACCCCCCCCCCCCCCCACCCCCCCCCCCCCCCACCCCCCCCCCCCCCCACCCCCCCCCCCCCCCACCCCCCCCCCCCCCCACCCCCCCCCCCCCCCACCCCCCCCCCCCCCCACCCCCCCCCCCCCCCACCCCCCCCCCCCCCCACCCCCCCCCCCCCCCACCCCCCCCCCCCCCCACCCCCCCCCCCCCCCACCCCCCCCCCCCCCCACCCCCCCCCCCCCCCACCCCCCCCCCCCCCCACCCCCCCCCCCCCCCACCCCCCCCCCCCCCCACCCCCCCCCCCCCCCACCCCCCCCCCCCCCCACCCCCCCCCCCCCCCACCCCCCCCCCCCCCCACCCCCCCCCCCCCCCACCCCCCCCCCCCCCCACCCCCCCCCCCCCCCACCCCCCCCCCCCCCCACCCCCCCCCCCCCCCACCCCCCCCCCCCCCCACCCCCCCCCCCCCCCACCCCCCCCCCCCCCCACCCCCCCCCCCCCCCACCCCCCCCCCCCCCCACCCCCCCCCCCCCCCACCCCCCCCCCCCCCCACCCCCCCCCCCCCCCACCCCCCCCCCCCCCCACCCCCCCCCCCCCCCACCCCCCCCCCCCCCCACCCCCCCCCCCCCCCACCCCCCCCCCCCCCCACCCCCCCCCCCCCCCACCCCCCCCCCCCCCCACCCCCCCCCCCCCCCACCCCCCCCCCCCCCCACCCCCCCCCCCCCCCACCCCCCCCCCCCCCCACCCCCCCCCCCCCCCACCCCCCCCCCCCCCCACCCCCCCCCCCCCCCACCCCCCCCCCCCCCCACCCCCCCCCCCCCCCACCCCCCCCCCCCCCCACCCCCCCCCCCCCCCACCCCCCCCCCCCCCCACCCCCCCCCCCCCCCACCCCCCCCCCCCCCCACCCCCCCCCCCCCCCACCCCCCCCCCCCCCCACCCCCCCCCCCCCCCACCCCCCCCCCCCCCCACCCCCCCCCCCCCCCACCCCCCCCCCCCCCCACCCCCCCCCCCCCCCACCCCCCCCCCCCCCCACCCCCCCCCCCCCCCACCCCCCCCCCCCCCCACCCCCCCCCCCCCCCACCCCCCCCCCCCCCCACCCCCCCCCCCCCCCACCCCCCCCCCCCCCCACCCCCCCCCCCCCCCACCCCCCCCCCCCCCCACCCCCCCCCCCCCCCACCCCCCCCCCCCCCCACCCCCCCCCCCCCCCACCCCCCCCCCCCCCCACCCCCCCCCCCCCCCACCCCCCCCCCCCCCCACCCCCCCCCCCCCCCACCCCCCCCCCCCCCCACCCCCCCCCCCCCCCACCCCCCCCCCCCCCCACCCCCCCCCCCCCCCACCCCCCCCCCCCCCCACCCCCCCCCCCCCCCACCCCCCCCCCCCCCCACCCCCCCCCCCCCCCACCCCCCCCCCCCCCCACCCCCCCCCCCCCCCACCCCCCCCCCCCCCCACCCCCCCCCCCCCCCACCCCCCCCCCCCCCCACCCCCCCCCCCCCCCACCCCCCCCCCCCCCCACCCCCCCCCCCCCCCACCCCCCCCCCCCCCCACCCCCCCCCCCCCCCACCCCCCCCCCCCCCCACCCCCCCCCCCCCCCACCCCCCCCCCCCCCCACCCCCCCCCCCCCCCACCCCCCCCCCCCCCCACCCCCCCCCCCCCCCACCCCCCCCCCCCCCCACCCCCCCCCCCCCCCACCCCCCCCCCCCCCCACCCCCCCCCCCCCCCACCCCCCCCCCCCCCCACCCCCCCCCCCCCCCACCCCCCCCCCCCCCCACCCCCCCCCCCCCCCACCCCCCCCCCCCCCCACCCCCCCCCCCCCCCACCCCCCCCCCCCCCCACCCCCCCCCCCCCCCACCCCCCCCCCCCCCCACCCCCCCCCCCCCCCACCCCCCCCCCCCCCCACCCCCCCCCCCCCCCACCCCCCCCCCCCCCCACCCCCCCCCCCCCCCACCCCCCCCCCCCCCCACCCCCCCCCCCCCCCACCCCCCCCCCCCCCCACCCCCCCCCCCCCCCACCCCCCCCCCCCCCCACCCCCCCCCCCCCCCACCCCCCCCCCCCCCCACCCCCCCCCCCCCCCACCCCCCCCCCCCCCCACCCCCCCCCCCCCCCACCCCCCCCCCCCCCCACCCCCCCCCCCCCCCACCCCCCCCCCCCCCCACCCCCCCCCCCCCCCACCCCCCCCCCCCCCCACCCCCCCCCCCCCCCACCCCCCCCCCCCCCCACCCCCCCCCCCCCCCACCCCCCCCCCCCCCCACCCCCCCCCCCCCCCACCCCCCCCCCCCCCCACCCCCCCCCCCCCCCACCCCCCCCCCCCCCCACCCCCCCCCCCCCCCACCCCCCCCCCCCCCCACCCCCCCCCCCCCCCACCCCCCCCCCCCCCCACCCCCCCCCCCCCCCACCCCCCCCCCCCCCCACCCCCCCCCCCCCCCACCCCCCCCCCCCCCCACCCCCCCCCCCCCCCACCCCCCCCCCCCCCCACCCCCCCCCCCCCCCACCCCCCCCCCCCCCCACCCCCCCCCCCCCCCACCCCCCCCCCCCCCCACCCCCCCCCCCCCCCACCCCCCCCCCCCCCCACCCCCCCCCCCCCCCACCCCCCCCCCCCCCCACCCCCCCCCCCCCCCACCCCCCCCCCCCCAGGTCAACCCATTTGTTCGGTGTGATCCTGGCCTCCGCTCAGAGCCTCCAGTTTCCAGCTCTTCCCTGCTTGTCTCAGCTTCTGCAAAAGAATCTCCAGGTGGCTGACTCACTCCTGACGGGCGCCACAACAGACACCTTGCGAGGCAGACTGGGGCTGAGAGGATTCTGAAGAGCAGCAGAAGCAGGGCCATTGGTGGCACGAAAAGCAGACTTCATCTTGCGGAGGAGCCGGGAGATAAATCCCAGTCCACCAGATCCAGAGTCTGCCCGGCTCCAAGTGGAGGAAGCTGGGGCGTCGAACTCTGGTTCTTCAGACAGACTCAACCTGATTTTTTAACTACTTTCGCTTGCTGGGCTCTCAGGAGTTTATGTTGATAAACTTCTTTGAAGGTCCCAGGAAAGGAATTTTTTTCTCCAGAGGGTTTTTTTACCTTCCTCTGGGGCTGAGCCGTGGGGAGACTGCGTGGGGGGAGTTGTGAATCTCCTGCCTTGTGGAAGGGGTTGGACTGAATGACCTTTGGAGTCACCCACTCGGTGTTCACTCCTATATTTCTCCTTTGTGCCTCTCTTGATTTCCCCCCTTCTTACATTTATCTCACCTCATCGTATCTGTTTCACCTGGGGTTTTGCTTCTCCTCTCCCCCCCCCCGCCCGCCTTTGGTATATGAAACACCCAGAAACTCTCCAGCCCAATAACTGCAGCATCCCAGTTGCTGAAGTGGTTGCTTTGAGAGAAATGTAGAAAGTGGCTTGAGAGCAAAGAAACTTTTTTAAAAAAATACCAACTCCCCTACCTCCATACCATTACGTGAAGTTAAATTATGATTCTGTGGCCAGGAGCAAACAACTTTCCACACCAGGATTTAGTGGTTAAAATCTTTATGCCCTCCTTTGGCTCCGTGTGCAGAATGGGACTGCGAGGAGGGCACCTAAGCTGGGAGGCCTGGAAGAAGCATGACCACCTTGATGTCTCTGAGCAGCCACTGACTGCCTTTTTTGAGACCCGCAGTGCTGCCCGGCTTGAGGCGAGTTCGAGGCAGAACCGCACCGTGGGCCTTCCTGAGGCACAGCTTGATCGAGGCCACTTGGACCTCTAAGGAGGCAGCGTGGGGCAGTGGCAGAGAGCAGGTGGATTCTAATCAGAGAGGCAGGGGTTTTGTTCCCCACTCCTCCACCTGAGTGGTGGAGGCTTATCTAGTGAACCGGATGTTTTGCCCCACTCCTTCATTCCTGCTGGCTGACAGAGGCCAGTCTGGATTCTCGCTGAACTCTCTCATTCCCACCTGCCTCACAAGGTGTGTCTGTTGGCTGGGAGAGGAAAGGGAAAGGAACTTGTAAGCCACCTTGAGATGCCTCCTTACAGGAGAGAAAGTTGAGAGTATAAATCTAAATTCTTAGCTGCTTTTAATACTGTCCTGGGCTATATGGTTTTGCCTGGAATAGGTTCTCGATATGGTTGCCCCTAATGCCCAGGTTAAGGAAATTCCTGCTTGAGATGGGAAGCGGAGGGCATGGAGCCAGGGGAGCCAGAGGAGTTCAGGAAAGGGAAAAAATTCAGCAGTGTATAATATCCTTAGAGTTCACTTTCCAAAGCGTGGGGAATATCCAGAAGGCTTAGAGCGCTTTCCGCTCAGCCATAAGAGTGACCTTCGTCCAGCTTTTGGCTGGGACAATTACACTTTTGGCCAATATGTCCCAGAACAGGGTTTTTAAATTCTCCCGATTAGACAGTCGCGGCAGCTTGCACTGCCTTTCTTGCGGCGCTCCCCGGACTTTCCTGCCCTTTCTTGAGCGCTGCACAAACAATGCGCTCCTGCTGACCCGCGTGCGCCTTCTGCGCTGCCCATTACTGCCTTCTGGGGCGCTTCCCTGTTTCCCGGCCGGGGAGCGCCGCAAAAGGCGGTGTGCTCAAGCGGCCGCGCCCTTCGTTACTAAAGGCTGAACATCTGGTCACCTTACACAAGCAGAATAATGCACTTTCAATCCACTTTCACAACCCCACTTTTTTTTTTTTGGCAAGGTGGATTGAAAGTGCATTATTCTACTTGTCTTGAAAAAAAAAACGATGGGTGGCAGCAAAAGGGGATTATAAATGGGCCCCCTAAAAGGCGATGGCAAAATAGCTCCTGCATTCTCGGGGAAGAAAGCGGCCGTAATGGCAAAGGCTGAGATTGAATCCTGATCACATGAAATCGAATTACTGCTCAGCTGCGTATTAATCACCCTTGCCGGCTCTCGGCTTGGGACCGGACTAGAGGCGGGGAATGCGGGGCAATTTGTCACCGCCTGAGCTGCTGGAACAGATATGATCTCAGTGACGCCGACCATAATTCCAAGAAGGCGGATTCGTGGGGAAGAAGAGGCGGTGGACTTGCAGAAATGAGGCTGAAGAGTGGCAGAGGTTTCAATTTCGCTTCACCGGAAGGTTTATGCGCAAATACAGAGAGAGAGAAACCGTTTACACAGGCAAAAAGTTAGCTCTTCAGGGACGCGGGCCAAGTCAGGGACAAGAAAGCCGACCTGGTGTAGCGGTTGCAGAGTGGCAGACTCTAATCTGGAGAACCGGGTTTTGTTCCCTGCTCCTCCACTCATGAAGCCTGCTGGGCTGACCCAGGGCTAGTCACAGTTTCACTATGAACTTATATATTTCATCTTCTTATAAAGGTGCTTAATCGCGGAAACTATCTCCTCCCTCCTTTCTATCCTATAAATGTACTTTCAAACTAAACATTTACCTTTTGCCCTTGCCCCAACTGATTAGCTTTTCTCTGTGTGGTGGGCATTCCGACATTTTCTTGCCTCTGGTGCAGTTCTCTCAGAGCTTGTTTCAAGCCATACACTTTCACCTGCCTCGCAAGATATATTTTGGCGGAGAGGAAGGAGAGAAGTTGGTAGACTGTTTGGAGATTCTTCAATTCGAAAAAGTGCATGAATATAAATCCAGCTTGGTCTTCTGCCTTTAACGTAGTGTTGACAGGGGAATTATTATTGTGTTTATTATTATTATTGATAGCATTATTGTGTGGCTATTCACGGAATTACAGATGATATGCAAACCACAGAGAGACGATTGTTTTTGATGGTAACACACATGGCAGGTGGATTGAACTTGTTGTTTGCGAGATTATCTCTTAAAACTCTGTGATTCTATAGTTTATATAGAAGGTTTTGGAAGACAGATTCCATAGCATTATAACTCACTCCGGCCATTCTCAAGGAATTTCCTCACCTGGAAATTGGGCTACCTACTTTAACGGTACCCCCAAACCATCTGTCCACCTTGCATCTGTAGCCGAGGCAAATCCTGAGAGTGTCCAACAGGGTCTTTTCTGAGTGGGGAGAAGCGGTTGGCCGCTGGAAATGCAAACCATTCATCGACGGCGGCGGGGCTACGGCCCCTGTTAGGAGTGCCTGTTAGGAGAACCAGCGTGGTGTAGTGGTTAAGAGCAGGTGGCTTCTAATCTGGAGAA
>NW_025949591.1:0-11469 GCF_021028975.2 Sphaerodactylus townsendi
TAACAGTGTTTTTGTTGATGACAGTATACCTCAGTAACTGCTGGGCCTATTCCTCTGAAAATTCCCAGCCACTATAGTCAGCCAGGTGAGAGTGTTTTTAGATGGTCACATACCTGAAATTTCACACCTGGCCTAGGTAAAACACCTTTTTCCTGGCACTCCCTGGTGAAGGACATGCAGCTGCCTGTGTGTAACTGTCACTTTTAGAATGTTCGTGCTGCTTAGAATGTTCACTCAGACGGCCAGATATGAGCAGTGAAAACAATACATAGGCAGTAACTCAAGTGGAAGTGAAACGCATACACATACATACACAAGAGGGAGAGGGAAGGGAGGGAGAGGGAGGGGTGGCATGCAAGGGAAGAGAGGGAGGGAGAGGAAAGGGACGGAGGGGGAGGCATGCAAGGGAAGAGAAGTGAGAGAGGGGAGACAGTTAGGGGTGGCATGCAAGGGAGGGGAGGCAGGGGGCCCAGCATCTTGATATGACCCACCCACCCTAGCAGAGGGAAAAGGAAGGGAGGGAGGGGTGGGGTGGCATGCAAGGGAAGAGAAGGGAGGGAGGGAAGAGAGTGAGGGGCGACATGCAAGAGACGGGAGGGAGGGGCCAGGCACCCTAGATTCCCTGAATACTGAGGTTACAGTTAAGAAAACCAGGCATGCATTACTCAGGAGTAAGCTCGGTACAGCAACTGTGACATACTTTGAATTGCTGCGTCGCGCCCCTCAGAGGGTTACCTCAGAAGTGACACCCATTGCCACCAACCAAACTTACTCCCAGGTAAAGGATCATGACCAGCCAGCCTAGATGTGTGGGAGGGGTGCCTTTCCTTCCCCCCCCCCCCCAAGGAATGCGGGCACACACATCAATGACATCGCACAGTATCAGGCTGCGTGTTTGCATGAGCACGTACTGCTGGCCTCTGTAATTGATTTGCTGCTACTGTTCCTTTTCCATTTCACCACAATAAGCCACAGCAACGCGTGGCTGGGCCCCGCAAGTCTATATATATAAAAAGCTAACAATGCTTTTGTTGATGACAGTTTACCTCAGTAACTGCTGGGCCAATTCCTCTGAAAATTCCCAACCACTATAGTCAACCAGGCGAGAGTGTTTTTAGATGTTCACATACCTGAAATTTCACACCTGGCCCAGGTAGGGGCGTACCTAGGCAAACTGTAGCCCGGGGACAAAACTTGAGTTTGGCGGGGGCGGCCACCCTCCCTCACCATGACTAAACGTTGATTTTTTGCACCAGGTCATTTCTAATCAACATCACATTATAGAACATGCCTCAACACAGCAATAGTCCATACCATTCAGCAGAAATCAAACATTTAGCCAATTATTTCAAAATGATTTCAAAATGTTTTATCACTGCTGTGAAAACGTTTACGGTGTTATATCCAGCACCCCCAATTGACCCCAGCATTGGAAACACAGCACAGTGCTGGGAGGGAGAGAGGGAGAGGACAGGGACAAATTTCAAGTCATGTTTTTCACAGTAGTTGCACACATTGAATTTTAATATTGACAAAGGCACTTACTGACATGAACTCACAGTCTTCTGAAAATAACTTAACTTAGAAAACATAGTCTTGGAATAACCTTGAATAACTGCTTTTTCATCTGAAATATGTTTAAAGCCTAGAAGGTAAGAAACTCATCTATGACACTAAGAAGGCACCCCAGATTATCTAAGAAGCTCAGTTCAGAACTATTCCATTGTAGAGATAGAACCAGCCAGCTTTGCTGAAGTTTGGATGTCTGGGCACTCATTCTGTGGGCATCAGCTTCACCTTCAACTGGGTGCCCCCATAGCATTTGCCCCTCCAAAGCAAACTTCAGCAAAGTTGACTGGTTCCTTTCAGGACACTCAGCAGCAGCCCTGAGGTAAATTTGGTGCCTCTTCCCAAAGCAAGACCCCCAGCAGAGCACCGCCATTGAAATCTCTACCACAGAGACTGTTTGGCATAACAGCAAGCGTTACCCAATCCATCACCTCTCACTGCTTCAATTAGAGGAGAAATAGCAGCATTTTCCCCTCCATAAGAACATAAGAACATAAGAACAAGCCAGCTGGATCAGACCAAAGTCCATCTAGTCCAGCTCTCTGCTACTCGCAGTGGCCCACCAGGTGCCTTTGGGAGCTCACATGTAGGATGTGAACGCAATGGCCTTCTGCGGCTGTTGCTCCCGATCACCTGGTCTGTTAAGGCATTTGCAATCTCAGATCAAGGAGGATCAAGATTGGTAGCCATAAATCGACTTCTCCTCCATAAATCTGTCCAAGCCCCTTTTAAAGCTATCCAGGTTAGTGGCCATCACCACCTCCTGTGGCAGCATATTCCAAACACCAATCACACGTTGCGTGAAGAAGTGTTTCCTTTTATTAGTCCTAATTCTTCCCCCCAGCATTTTCAATGAATGTCCCCTGGTTCTAGTATTGTGAGAAAGAGAGAAAAATTTCTCTCTGTCAACATTTTCTACCCCATGCATAATTTTGTAGACTTCAATCATATCCCCCCTCAGACGTCTCCTCTCCAAACTAAAGAGTCCCAAACGCTGCAGCCTCTCCTCATAGGGAAGGTGCTCCAGTCCCTCAATCATCCTTGTTGCCCTTCTCTGCACTTTTTCTATCTCCTCAATATCCTTTTTGAGATGCGGCGACCAGAACTGGACACAGTACTCCAAGTGCGGTCGCACCACTGCTTTATATAAGGGCATGACAATCTTTGCAGTTTTATTCTCAATTCCTTTTCTAATGATCCCCAGCATAGAGTTTGCCTTTTTTACAGCTGCCATGCATTGAGTTGACATTCCCATGGAACTATCAACTAAGACGCCCAAATCCCTTTCCTGGTCTGTGACTGATAGCACTGACCCCTGTAGCGTGTATGTGAAGTTTGGATTTTTTGCCCCTATGTGCATCACTTTATATTTTGCTACATTGAACTGCATTTGCCATTTCTGAGCCCACTCACCAAATTTATCAAGGTCCGCTTGGAGCTCTTCGCAATCCTTTGTGGCTCTCACCACCCTACATAATTTGGTATCATCTGCAAACTTGGCCACTACGCTACCCACCCCTACTTCCAGGTCATTTATGAATAGGTTAAAGAGCACTGCTCCCAAAACGGATCCTTGGGGGACACCACTCCCGACATCTCTCCATTGTGAGAACTTCCCATTTACACCCACTCTTTGTTTCCTGTTCCTCAACCAGTTTTTAATCCATAGGAGGACTTCCCCTCTTAGTCCTTCATTGCTGAGTTTTCTCAACAGTCTCTGGTGAGGAACTTTGTCAAAAGCCTTTTGGAAATCCAAGTAGACAATGTCCACCGGTTCACCCCTGTCCACATGTCTGTTTACACCCTCAAAGAACTCTAGTAAGTTTGTAAGACAGGATTTGCCTCTTTCTCAGCAGGTCTTGCTTTTCTACATGTTTTATAATTTTATCTTTAATGATAGATTCTACTAATTTACCAGGAACAGATGTCAAACTGACTGGCCTGTAATTTCCCGGGTCCCCCCTAGATCCTTTCTTAAAGATTGGTGTGACATTGGCCATCTTCCAGTCTTCAGGGATGGAGCCTGATTTCAGGGATAAGTGGCATATTAAAGTGAGAAGATCAGCAACTTCATGCTTGAGCTCTTTAAGAACTCTTGGGTGAATGCAATCTGGGCCAGGGGATTTGGTAACATTTAGTTTATCAATAGCTGCCAGAACTTCTTCCTTGTTTACCACTATCTTCACTAGTTCCTCGGATTCGCCTCCTAAGAAGCTTGGTTCAGGTGCAGGAATGTTCCTCACCTCCTCTTGGGTGAAGACAGATGCAAAGAATTCATTCAGCTTCTCTGCAATCTCCCTGCCATCTTTTAGCACACCCTTTGTTCCTTTGTCATCTAACGGGCCTACCGCTTCCCTTGCTGGCTTCCTGCTTTTGATGTACTTGAAGAACTGTTTGTTGCCGGTCTTGATGTTCGCAGCCATGCGTTCCTCATAATCCTTTTTTGCCTCCCTCACAGCTAACTTGCTTCTCTTTTGCCACCATTTGTGTTCCCTCTCATATTCTTCATCAGCCAAACTGGACTTCCATTTTCTAAAAGACATTTTCTTTTTTCTGATAATTTCCTCAACCTCTCTTGTTAACCATGGTGGCTTTCTTTTGGACTGGGTGCTGCCTTTTCTAACCTGTGGAACACATTCCAGCTGAGCTTTTAAGACTGTGTTTTTAAATAACCTCCAAGCATCCTGGACAGTTTTGACTCTCTTGATTTTCCCTTTCAGCTTCCTGCGCACTATCCCCCTCATCTTTGAGAAATTTCCCTTTCTGAAGGCGAATGTAACTACACTAGTAGTTGCCACTTGTTCGCATGCTGAGATACTGAATCTGACAGCATTGTGGTCGCTGTTCCCTATCGGCTCAACAACACTGACTTCCTGCACCAGGTCCTGGGTCCCACATAGAATTAGATCTAGGATCACCTCTCCCCTGGTTGGTTCCACAACCATCTGCTCTAAGCCACAGTCATTTAGCATATCCAGGAATGCTCTCTCCTTACTATGACCTGAACATGCATTTTTCCAGTTTATATGGGGATAGTTAAAATCACCCATTACCACTACATTTTTGTTTTTGTTGGCCTCTCCAATTTCTTTTTCCAACTCAGAATCCTCTTGTGCACTTTGGTCAGGGGGACGATAATATATTCCTAATTTTAAACTGTCCTTCACACCTGGTATTGATATCCACAGTGATTCTGTAGGGGAACCAGCTCCCCTTGCATTGTCTATTTTATGTGATACTATGCTCTCTTTGATGTAAAGGGCAACTCCACCCCCAATGCGCCCTGTCCTATCCTTCCTATAGAGCCTGTAACCTGGTATAACAGCATCCCACTGGTTCTCCTCATTCCACCATTTCTCTGTAATGCCCACTATATCAAAGGCCTCCTTCAAAACTCTGTACTCTAGCTCCCCCATTTTAGGTCGAAGGCTTCTACTATTAGCATAGAGACACCTGTATACCCTGTCTCTGTCCTTAACCTGGGATTTATGTGCTTTACCCTCAAGTCTTTTGTAGACACTATCCCTTGTCACATGCACATTGCTATGTTCCTCGCTTGTATGTGGTTGATTTAGAAAAACCTCCCTCTCTGTCTGCATCCCCATAGATACTGTATTCCGAACCGAAGTCACCTCAGCTCCTGTCGGCTTTCCCCCAGTGATCAGTTTAAAAGCTGTTCTGCCACCTTTTTAATGTTGAGCGCCAGCAGCCTGGTTCCTCTTTGGTTAAGATGAAGCCCGTCCCTTTTGTACAGGCCTGCCTTGTCCCAAAAGGTTCCCCAGTTCCTGACAAATCTGAAACCCTCTGCCTTACACCACCTTCTCATCCACGCATTGAGACCCTGTATCTCCGCTTGCCTAGCTCGTCCTGCGCGTGGAACGGGTAGCATTTCTGAGAATGCCACCTTGGAGGTCCTGGACTTCAACCTGTTTCCTAGCAGCCTAAATTTAGCTTCCAGTACCTCCCGGCTACATTTCCCAATGTCGTTGGTGCCAATGTGGACCACAACTGCTGACTCCACCCCAGCACTGTCTAAAAGCCTATCTAGACGAAGCGTGACATCCGCAACCTTCGCACCAGGCAGGCAAGTCACCATGCGGTCATCACGCCTCTCACAAACCCAACTCTCTACATTTCTAATGATCGAATCACCCACTACAAGGAGCCCCCCACCTCCCCGAGGGGTATCCTCAGTGCGAGAGGATAGCTGATCACCAGTTAAGGAAGGGGTCCCATCTAAGGGAGCATCTTCCCCCACCTCAGACTGGCACCCTCCATTCCCAAGACCTTCATTCTCCATGACATCTGAAGAGATGTCACCTTGGGAGTGGGACCCGGCTGTTAGGTCCCTGAAAGCCTTGTCTGTCACCCTCTCTGCCTCTTTCAGCTTCTCCAGGTCTGCCACCTTGGCTTCAAGAGAACGCACACGTTCCTTGAGTGCCAGGAGCTCATTGCAGCAAGGGCACACCCATGACTTCTGTCCTAGTGGCAGATAGTCATACATGTGACACTCAGTGCAAAACACTGGAAAGCCCCCATCCAGAAGAACAGAGGCACACACACCCTTCCCTACTGCCTTCCACACACCTCTCTTTTAAAATGAAGCCACTCTACAACAACACCTAATGAACTACGCACATCAAGGGGGGAAGGCACATTTGCAAGCCCTGAATCTCCTACCAAATCCACACTGCACTACACCACAGCTGCAGAAACACAACTCCCCCCCAAAAAAAACTGAAGTGGGGAGACCCACAGATCTGCCCAGGGCACAGCAAGAACTACAGGAAAACAAACCACTTCTAAAGAAAAGGTTGTTTTCTTTTTAAAAAAGCTAAGACAACAAACTTAAAAGTAGAACCAAAGCAAGTTAGCAAGTAACAGCCTAGCCACAAAGCAGAGGTGGGGGGACAATATATAGAGACACCTATATAGAAATTTCAAACCCAAACTAACAGAAGGAGGTAAAATTATGAAACCACAATACTGGGTGCAGTGTGTAACACACTTCTCTCTCTGAAGATGCCAGCCACAGATGCAGGTGAAACGTTAGGAACAAGATCTACCAGACCACGGCCACACAGTCCGGAAAACTCACAACAACCAGTTGAATCCAGCCAGGAAGCCTTTGACAATACAAAAGAAATTTTGTTTTGTAAAATAAGATGTCAATGGTAAATTTTCCTTGCAATAAGGAAAGTTCTGAAGTTATGTGAACATATAGTTCAGAAATTAGTTTTAAGTCTACTGAGTTATACCTTAGCTAAGATTTTACATCCTCTTTATTAAGGATTTTAGTTTTAAGAATAATTGAATAATATAAAGAGATCCCACCCCACCCCCGTTGGCTTTCTCGCATTCCTGCAAAAGGCAGGAATGCCTGTTTTCAGCTCTCATATACTTAAAAGGAACAAACCTCTCTGGAAAGATGCAAATGACTGTTTAATTTAGTTTGTTCCCTTCTTCTCTGTCCTTCTGGGCTGGCCACAAATTTACAAAACAATGGACTCAGATTTGGAATGCCTCCCTACCCCCAATCACATTTAATCGCTCCACACTCACCATTAGCCGCGGGGTTTTCTCTTGTTCAGACGCGGGGAGCCAGGATGTTCCCCACATCCCCAGCGTCCACTGCGCGGCTGCGCAGAAATTGCCGCTCTTCCTCCTCCCTGGCGCGCGTCAAATCTGCTCTTCGAAAAACAGCAACATTTTCCCAAACCCCGCGCTTGGCGCGGGGTGGTGGGGAACCCGGAAGATGACGCGCGGTTGATTCGCTGGGGCGCAGAGCTTTCCGGCCAATCAGGGGAAAGAATCCTCCATTTTGTTTGGGGAGGGCGTCACCGTCAGTGCGCGGAATGAAGCCACATGAAGACGTAGAATCATCGCGACACCCTATATTACAATGCAGGCATTGAGACGTGTGCACAACGTGACGTGACGATATTGTTCCCTTTGTTCGCGGTTTATTGCTGCAAATTCACAGCGAATTTAGTTTGCGAATTCACACAGCGAGGTGCTGCAGAGCAGACCAGACGAGTAGTCGGTGGCGGCGGCAAGAACTGATTTTCACTTTCTTTTTATGCTGACGTCAGCATGTGCAGACGTCTCAAACAAATGCTTCCAAAGCTTCCAGCGCCTTTCTGATGACGTGCAGACATCCGAGCCTATCAAAAACGACCTCGTCCCAGCCAATGAAAATGGAGGCCCGCCCTCCCTCCATGACGCACACCTGTGCCAGCCAATGAAAACGCTTCATTGCCTCTATTTCCACGAAACTCCCGTTCTTGGCTGCCCGCGTTAGCTCCTTAATGGCAAATGAGTGGGGAGCAAATAGTCTCCGTGGTCATAAGCCGCGGAGGCTTTTCGGCGCGGGGACGCTGCTGAGTTGCACACGAAGAGGTAAGTGGGGAGCGACCCATTCTCTCTTGTAAGGTGGCTTAAAGTTCCTTTCCTTTCCTCCCCCACACCTTTGCTAGCCCCCCAACATCAGAGAGGCTGCCAAGCACATGCGGCAATGCAAGGTAAATACTAGTATTGGGGGGGAGGGGATTCTTGGGGTTGGATTCTTTAGTTTTTAAATCTAAAGAATTTTATCTCAACCTATGCAGAGGGAACCTGTCTTTGCTGATGCTTGCTGATCCAAGGACTGGGCTCCTTCAGCGGGAGACAGTCTGTTAAGCAGTTTGTTAAGCAGTTTGGAATGCCTCCCCCTCCCCCTCCTTTCTCTCCTGTAAGGAGGATCTAGGTGCAGGAAAATCAAGGTGGGCGAAAGGTCCTTTTCCTTTACTCCCACTCATCTTTCCTGCTTCCCCCATCACAACAGAGCCCCCCTCAACAGAGACAGAAATGCAAGGGGGGGAGGCAACCCCAGGGGGTAAGGGAAGAGAATCCCAGGGGCGGGTTTTTTTCCTATTTTCCTTTGGTTGGGGGTGTTTGGGAATTGGGATCTCATTTTGTTCCTGCTTTTAAAAACTTTTTCAAGCTGCTCTGCATCCGGCAGAGAGCGGAGATCTTGGGTTTCACCCTTCCCTTTTAAAAAAAACCTTTTCAAGCCTCATGCTGCAGCAGAGAGAGTATCCTGACGTCTCCGTTTGGGTTTTTTTTTTTACTTTTTCAAGCTGCTTAGGGAGAGGAAATCTTGCAACCCCCCACCCTTTTAAGTTTTTTACTTTTTCAAGCTGCAGTGTGACAGCCATGGAGGGAGACTGGGACTCAGGAGTCTCGTCTCATCCCAGGAGTCTCGTCCCAGGGGAGAACTATGTATGCCATTCTGAGCTCTTTGAAGGATGGCACACAATGAATCACAAATTGGCAGGCAAGCCACTGCTACTGGCAAGGAGAAAAATGTGATGCTGCTTACTTAGGCATGGTAACAATCATCCTTACAGTCCCACCTCTCCTCCAAGGCATCTTCTAATGTTGAATTCATATAAATGCAAGAGATCGTCAACCAATTAAAGCCCATGGAACTCCACTGGATGGGAGGGGGTGAGCGAGCCTCAGTTTAAGAAGGGCTCTGGAGAGGAGCATAAGCTTAGCCGGGCATTTATTTGAATTTTTATTAGGGTTTGGGAGTCAGCTTAGGAAAGAAATCTTAGTGTGTGTGTTTATGTGAGTGTGAAATGCCTTCAAGTTGTTTCCTTTTCTTTCTTTTTTTGTTTCCGACTCATGGTGACCCTAGGAATGACTGTCCTCCAAAATGTTCTATCATTAACCAGGTCTTGCAGATTGAGGGCAGTGGCTTCTTTTGTAGAGTCAGTCTGTAGGAAATATTAGATTATAAGGCAAATTGCCAGGGTGTCCATGTCTAAAAGGAACAGAGACAAGACTCCAGTGAAAGCTGTCACATTCGTATTGTTGATATGATCATGTTTTGAACCAATGAATGTACTATCTGAGAAGACACGACGTATGTGCAGTGGCGTAGCTAGGGAAAATGAAGCCCAGGACAAAATCTGAGTTTTGCGCCTCTCCCCACCGCATATGGGCAGTGTCCCTCCCCCACCACGACCAAACACCATCACATTATAGAACATGCCCCAACACACAAATCTGAACACACCCAGGGCTCCCTAGTTTAAACAACATTGAAAGTGATGCTATTTTTTGAAGGGGGGGAATCCACCCTGAAACAGCATCACTTTTAATGTTGTTTAAACTAGAGAGCCCAGATTCTCCTTTTAAATCCACCTTAAAGAGAGACTGGGCTCTCTAGTTTAAACAACATTGAAAGTGATGCTGTTTCAGGGGAGATTTCCCACCCATCCACCCCAAACAGCATCATTGTCAATGTTGGTTGTTGTGGGTTTTCTGGGCTGCGTGGCTGTGGTCTGGTAGATCTTGTTCCTAATGTTTCACCTGCATCTGTGGCTGGTATCTTAAGAGGTGTATCACAGAGAGAAGTCTGTTATACAGTATGTCCAGACTTCTCTTATAACAGACTTCTCTCTGTGATACACCTCTGAAGACGCCAGCCACAGATGCAGGTGAAACGTTAGGAACAAGATCTACCAGACCACGGCCACACAGCCTGTAAAACCCACAGCAAGCAGTTGAATCTGGTTGTGAAAGCCTTCAACAATACTTTCAACGTTTTTTTTAATCTAGGAAGCCAAGATTCTCCCTTTCAATCCACTCCAAAGGGGGTGGATTTAAAGAGAGAACCCGGGGAAAATTTGAGGGTGCCTTTCAGGAGAGCAATGTTTAAGCTAACAGTACCAAAATTTTAGGCTATCTTTAGGAGACTATCCTGATTATACCACCCAGGTTTGGTGAAGTTTGGTTCAGGGGGTCCAAAGTTATGGACCTTCAAAAGGGTAGCCCCATCTACCATTAGCTCCCATTGGAAACAATGGGGGATGGAGCACCCCTTTTGGGGGTCCATAACCTTGGACCCCCTGAACCAACCTTTACCAAACCTGGGTGGTATCAGCAGGAGACTATCCTTATAATAACACCTAGGTTTAGTGAAGTTTGATTCAGAGGGTTTGATTCATGAGAGTTACCAGGGTGTCAGTGTCTAAAAGGAACAGAGACAAGACTCAAGTGAAAGCTGTCACGTTCATATTGTTGATATGATCGTGTTTTGAACCAATGAATGTACTATCTGAGAAGACACGACGTATGTGACATGATTCTGAGGTTCTGCCCTGCTACAGGCTCTGATGAATCATGCCTGGGTCCACTGGTAACTAGCTGCAAACAGATCCTTTGCTTTATAGGAGATAGAGGGTTCCACCCTGCAGTTGGTCTGGCCGGTGGTCAATGCTGGCACCAGATCAATCTCCAGCAGACAATTGGGTGGTGGCAAAATGTATTCAATTAGGTTTTTGCAAAGTTAACTGCTGCTTGGAACACTGTATAAAAATTGCTCTTTGAAATGTATTCTATGAACATTGTTTTGGCTGATTACAGCACATTGTCCCGCAATTATTGCAATAAAAGCTTTTTAGCTTCATTGAACCAATCTAAGTGTCTCTGTATTACAGAGAGACTACTGGAAAATTTTCTAACAAACTCATCTCATGTTGAGTCTTTCTCTTTTCCTGCTGACTTTAACTTATCCTACTATGACCACCTTTTCCTGTGACGCTTATCTTCTCATGATGTGACCAAAGTATGATAGCCTCAGTTTTACTCATTTTAACTTCTAGGAACAGTTCAGGCTTCATTTGATCTAAAACCCACTTATTTGTTCTTTGGCAGTCTATAGTATCTGTAAAACTCTCCTCCAACACCACATTTCAAAAGAGTCAACTTTCTTCCTGTCAGCTTTCTTCACTGTCCATCTTTCACACGTATATGTAGTAACAAGAAGTACTACCGCATGAATTAACTTGACCATTACAATGTGTGTAGTGATGCACTGCTGACCCAGCAGCACCGTGGTAGAACGTTGGG
>NW_025949592.1:0-11469 GCF_021028975.2 Sphaerodactylus townsendi
AGCCAGCCAGCCAGCCAGCCAGCCAGCCAGCCAGCCAGCCAGCCAGCCAGCCAGCCAGCCAGCCAGCCAGCCAGCCAGCCAGCCAGCCAGCCAGCCAGCCAGCCAGCCAGCCAGCCAGCCAGCCAGCCAGCCAGCCAGCCAGCCAGCCAGCCAGCCAGCCAGCCAGCCAGCCAGCCAGCCAGCCAGCCAGCCAGCCAGCCAGCCAGCCAGCCAGCTAGCTAGCTAGCTAGCTGCCTAAATTACAAGTCTGCCCACATCCGCAGGAGAACTTGCCTTCCTGATCTTCTCCCATCCACAGGGTCACCCTCTTCTTCTGTGCTTCCACTCGCCTCCTCTGCTGTCCATTTTGACCCACGTGCTTGCTGCCTGATGGAGAAACAGAGGGAGATTCAGGAATTAAGAGCCTTTCTGAGAACTCAGGGGCAGTTCGACTTCAGCCCATTGGGTTCTCCTCCCAAGGACCCTTGGCTGCTCTCTGGAAGGAAGAGCACACAATGAACCCTGTAGGCAATACACCAAAATACATTTTTTTTTTTTTTTTGGAATCTCAACTTTATTTACAACCGTCTGATTTTTTTTTTCTTTTCAATTTTTGATTCCTCCTTCGGCCCTGGTCGGGGAAAGGAGGAAGATTAAAAGACACACGTTCAAACCGGATAACGGAAGGATGGGAAGGAAGGACACACGGAAAAAAGGGGGGGGAAGGAGGGCAGGTGCCACGAAGGAGAGAGATCGAAATAAGCTCTGTACACGCACGTTATCCTTATATACAAGCTGCGACAGCAACGAAGCTCAAAGCTGGGGGGATGAGGGGGGGAGGTTTGCCATCCCCCCTCGACAGACAGAAGCCAAGACAGGCATGGAAGCAAGACCGAACCAACTGCCCCCGGCACCTGAGACCACTTCCGGGTCAACCACCAGAACCTGCCCCTAGTCACACGGCCTCAGCCAGCCCTCTCGGCATGCAGTTGGGAGGCCAGCTGCCCCCTGGAAAGTGGTTCTTGCAGGCCTCGGACTTTCTAGGCTGAGGAAGGGCCGTTGCCCGCCCTGCACCCTTCCTTCGTGAAGCATCGCAGGAGCAAGTTTCTTGGTGGAGGGGTGGGGGGGAGAAAATACATTAATTATTCATTAATCAGTTACTAGTGATCTTCACTCTTCCTCCACAATGTCCTTGGGTGTCTTGACCACTTCACACTGACCCTTCCAGACTGGAGAGATCATACCCAAGGACCATTTGTGGATGCCTCCTCTTCCCATTTCCTCCTGTTGCTGGTCTGAGTGCCCCTGAGCTTGCCATCCTCTGAAGTTAGCAGTGTTCCCATGGTAACAAGGCCTCCTTTGTCAAGCTGGGACTGTGATGTCACAAGAACCCAGAGGTCACTGCTGCCAAAGGTCATGGAAATCAACCCCTCCCCATCATCCATCTGGTCTCACCACAGCAAAAAGATATGGGTACCATCGCCACACAGCCCAAGAAACCCACAACAGCCTGAACTGCAGAATTCTTTTAATCTGAAGATGCTAGAGGTGGAACCCGGGATCTTCTGCATGCAAAGCAAATGCTCTACCTGTGAGCACCTGGGGATGGCCTCAATTGGCTTTGTAACTAATAGGCACTCAACCATCAACTTCAGTAATAGAAGGAGGAGTGGCTTTGATATTAGTGTTTCAACACTTCTTTACTGGGACGTGTCACCAGGTTCTGTGCGAGTGGGCTACACCCTTGGCTTTTTTGCCACAAATACTGCAAAAATTCTTCTTGTTTCATACCATGGGATCCATTTCCCCCTCTGACACACATAATACTTATACTTGAATAAATATTGTTGGTCTTCAAGGTGCCACTGGAATTCTGTTTTCTTTTGCTGCAACCAGAGTGCATGTTTTTATTAGCTTCTTCATTGCCACCACTAGGATGCATGGTTTGTGCTTGTTACAGGTGGCAACGTAAGTGTAAGTAATGCTAAAAGATGGATTAAAATTAGAAGAAGTTAAGGGAGAAAACCAATTTGAAACAGGCATTATAAAATCAGCTACCTTGTTGTTGTTGGCTTTAAATGCAAAGAAGTCCTCAATCTTAAATTGTTTACCCCATTTGTTTTAAAAGCCATTTCTTGACATAATATGATTACGCAGTGATTAATTTTAGCATTTAAGTTCACAGTAGTTGTGGGCAGTGGTGGGATTCAGCAGGTTCGCACCACTGTGGCAGAACCAGTTGTTAAAATGGTGCTTGTAAACAACCAGTTGTTAAATTATTTGGATCCCACCACCAGAACCGGTTGTTAAATTGTTTGAATCCCACCACTGCTTTATTGGCATTATGAATTACAGTATTAAAAAAGAGAACATTTATCCATTAACTGAACCCCGTTAAGTACGTTAAAAATACATTGAGTATCCACATACAAACTCCTATATATATAACATGATGAGAGATAAATTAACCATGACTATTTTGTAAAAAAATAATTACGCTTAGGCAGGTAATGTTTCAGAAAGCTCGCAACATTTTCACAAATAAGATCAGAAGAACCACTGAGCAGAAAGTTCAGATTTGGAAGTGAAGCCTAGGGAACACAGGGAGGAGAGGGACTATAATTCCATTGAGTTCACTCCCCAAAGCAGCCATTTCCTCCTGGAGAAACTGATTTCTGTCATCTAGTGCTCAATTTTAATTCCAGAAGATTTCCAGGCAACACTTGGAAGTTGGCCATGCCACAACAGAAGGAGAGAAGAAAGGTGATAAATGCATTCAAATGCAATGTTTACTTCACTGAGGATTCTGGGATTATGCCAAAGGCATCATAGACAGGAAGGAATCTTAAGGGATATCATATGGTAGATCATATGGTAGATGAAGGGCTATTGTAGAACCTGAAGATAGCTTAATGTTTCCCTGATCTACTCACTTTTCCTAGCATTCATATAAGCAGGAATAACATGCTATGCATACAAAATACTTATTTCCTCACCCTGTTTCATAGCAATCAGTGACCAAGTAATGCTCAGAGTTCTTCTTTGCCACCTTTGAGTGCACCACCAAAAAGGGTTGCAAGCTGTCTGGAAGAAAAGAAAAAGCTCAATGTATTGAATTGTTTCATGATATGGAGGTAAATAACCTCCCATTTTTAGTAAGGGACAGGATGTTTTTTTTCAAGGCTGTTGGCAATGCTAATAACCACTGGAATAGAGAGAAAAGAACTATCTTCCATGGTGCATAATACATTCTACCCACATGGAGGCTGTGATAGACCCTTTTGAACCCACTACCCTGAACCATGCAGTTAGTATCAAGAGTTTCAGTTCTTTGGTTCAGATAAGAAGATAAGTCAGTTCTAGTTCTCTAGCATCCATTAATCTGTGTTTTCTTCTCTCAGTGGGATGTAGTTAACTTTATTTGTGCAACTCATCTTGGTCTTTGCTCATTAAACAGAGAGGGTTCACGCGTCATCTGTTAGTTAAACAAAATAGAACAACTACAAAAGCTTTGTCTTTGAAAAAGTCTTTGAAAAAAATAATCATGGCAAGAAAACAACCTCTTAATTTTAAAATCCTTTCATTTTTTATGGTCAGAGAACCACTGGATTCAAATTAAAAAAAATGGTTGCATTGCAATTCAAAAATGGCTGAATGAAAAATAATTATCTGCTGTTTTGAAAATTGCATACTCAGTTATGTATAAAAATGAACCATACAAGCATAAAATAAACTGCAGTTATTATTTCAAGGAATATTAACTCTTCAGTAGTCCAGTTTAGGGAATTGGAAAAGGCGCTTGAAGTCCCTTAAAGAAGCATAAGTCTTGTGGTTGTTTACACAATAAACTCCCCAGCATTCCTTCTATGGCCTCTTCTTCCTGCCCTATATTTTAAGTATTGGGGGGTGGGGTGGATTTGCTTTTAAATATGTATTTCACTTTTGCTTTTATGATTTGTTTGAATACTTCCTTTTTAATTGTCACTTCCAACATGGTGCAATGGTTAAAGTATCATGCTTTTTTCCCCTATGGGGGAGAGCGGGGTTACAAGTTCAATAAATTAATTCAATAAATGAATGCTAGAATCAGGGAAGGCCAGGTTCGAATCCCCACTCTGCCATGAAAACTTGCTGGATAACCTTCGGCTAGACATCCCCTCTCAACCTAACCTATAAAATGGAGGAGAAAATAACAATGTGAGTTGCTTTGGGTCCCCATTGAGGACAAAGGCAGCATATAAATAAATAGTAGATACATAAATAATAGGCAGAAATATGAGAGATAAATTTTGTAAATGAATATATCAGTAAATGTTGTAAAGTTTATATTGAATTGATTTCATTTAATCAATATGTGGTTGCTTTCTGGATCCCACCCCCCACCCCCAAGCTTATTCTTTCTTTGCGATCACCAGATGGCAGGGAGAATAATTTGCCCCATGCATAAGACCTGTAGCTGCACTGTAACTCTATGAAGGGAATGACTCATTGGAGTACATCTAGTTTATGGTCTTACTTTGGACAAAGTTATTCAGGATTGTGAAAACAAGCAAACTATGCTGTAACACTGCTATGTTTCCATTTGTCCCACTGTGCTCACAGTAGCTATTGCTCATGGTGCATTTCTATTATGTTCAGCAGCACATCTTTTATTTGTCTTGTGGGAAACTGTAAATCAGTTACTTTTGCTGTACAATATAATTTAATCAACCAGGTTTTCACTGAATTCCCACTTCATAACAAAGTGACAACATCCCTCAGCATATCTTAATTTTCCTGAAGAAAAATAAGCTGTAATTTATTTAGAATGCAAGCGCTAAAGGTGATGTTATAATAACCTACATTAGCAAATAGAATTGCTAGACATCCAGTATTTTACTGGACTGGCTTGTTAAATTGTAATCTGTTGGTAAATGATGGGATCAAAAAAGCCAGTAAAACCCAGCTTCTGCTGGATTCAGAGCCTAAGTAAGTGTTACTTCTTTCCCTGGAGATGTGCCTGGTAGAGCTGCTGGGACTCACACTATAGTGAGAGATTTCTTGACAGCAACCCCTGCCTCCTGCCACCCCTAGTTAGGGTGGTGCAGAGAAAATATTCCAAAAATTGCTATCAGATCCAATGTGTAATATTGGGATTTGTGCCAAGTGGCATGATTACATAATGACACAGAGAACCCTACAACATTGTGTTGATGCAATGACATCATGCCTGGGATACCTTGAAAATGATGTCACATCTTTGTTCCAAGAGCACTCACCTGTGTCCCTGCCTCCGCAGTCTCCCATAGGGTGCCAGTCATCTGTTGGCAGTCCTAATCCCTGAGCAGAGAAGCATATTTTGTAGTTCTTTGCTTCCCATCTGCAAGGCCCACTTCATGGTGCATAGAGTGTAGAACCCCCACCCCCAACCCCGCTCTTCTGCCATCCTGAAATAGCTCCAGAGAGGCACTGTTTGCCCCACTGTGGAAAGTAATCAGTGCACATTCAGATCAGGAGAAAAGCATCACTCTGGAATTGTTTCAATTCAGGATAATCGAGTTTGTGAGAAAGTTCTAAAACCCTTCTCTCTGCATGCTATCATCTCTGCTAGAAATAGGTCTACATAATTCTGAGAAATTCAGAATTATTGAATGTGCCTCTCTACCCTACCCTGTAACATCCCCGAAGAACACATAGTGTCCAATTAGATGATCAGATCATAATATACCTGGATTAGAGTTGCCAGATCACTCCTGGCCACTGGCAAGGGTTCAGGTTCCAGCACTATCTGTGAGTTAATCTTGTGGTTTGCCCCATTCACCAGTAGTTCAGAAATTGCTCCATGTGGTACAAATGTTGGGTGTGTTGAAACAAATAGTAGGGAGTCAGTTAAGGTTGTGTAACTGGTTTAAAGGAACCCTTAATGATTTGGAAAAAAATATTGATCAGATGGTCCCACCAGTTCAGACATATATCTAAAGCAGCAGAAGTCCAAAAGTGAAGGTCTCAAGTTGGCCTACTGCTAGGGCTAGATGCTGTTTCTGGAGCACTTAGGAGACAACTAACAACTGACTGACAAACTAACATTAATCACAGACTGTAGAAAAATGCTACTACACAGTAAACAGTGTACAGTGGTGGCGAACCTTTGGCACTCCAGATGTTATGGACTACAATTCCCATCAGCCCCTGCTAGCATGACCAATTGGTCATGCTAGCAGGGGCTGATGGGAATTGTAGTCCATAACATCTGGAGTGCCAAAGGTTCGCCACCACGAGTGTAGGTGATATTTGACTTTTACATCTCTTTTACTGCTAAGCTTTTACTATTTATTGAGGATTAACATTACTAGCACTCCACATTTAGCAAGAAGCAAGCAAACAAGCAGCTTTCTATACCTGGTAGCTTCCAAATGGTTTCTAAGGGTCATGTTGTACATACTGCATCTCAGCAGTCAATATCTTTATGCAGACATAGATGAGAGTGACAAGATCTTCATTTTCTGAGAGGAGAAACTGTATCAGGTGCAAATAATGAAAAATATTTTGTTCTGGGCAAATCATCCAGCTGTTCCACAAATAGCAAAGTTTAATGCTGAAGTACCTCTAGGCCATGCATCTGTTCCAAGAGGGAAACATGTGGGTCTGCCTTAAGTCCTTGTTTTGTGGGGAGAGGTGGGAGGGGATAATTGTTGTAAATAAATCAAAGATTGCCTCATTTTTCATTCCTTGGTATATCGCTGAATTAATAAACTGGGATCATACTTGTTACTCTGTTCCTTTTGAAATTACTGTCCTCTTTCCTGAAAAAAAAAAGTTTAAATAATCACTCAGTCAGCCAGAGCACAAGTTTAGCCTCCCTGCATATCTTAGGTTTGTTTTCTTTGGACAATGAAGATCAACTGGATATTGGTGGTGGTTGTCAAGCTGATTTATGGTGACCCCATAGGGTTTTCAAGGCAAGTGACATTGAGGTGGCTTTCCACTGCCTGCCTCTGTGTATCAGCCCTGGACATCCTTTGTGGTCTTTCTTCCAAGCGATAACCAAGCCCAACCCTTCTTCATTTCTGAGATCTGATAAGGCTAGCCCGGGCTGTTAACTAGATAATAGTAATAATTAATTAGAAATATGTTAATTACTGATTTAATAATTAATAGTAATGGTTACTACTGGAACTTGATATTAGTAGTAATGATTGAATACCTAGTAGCATTAGTGGAAGGAGATATGATGGTGATTTGGTTTTCTCAGTCTTCCTGTCTTAATAATATCCAGTCAGAAAACATATGTCACATCATGTCATTTCGCTGTGAGTTTTCCCAGTCCTACTATCAGTTTTCAAAGAACGATAATGGAGACTTTGCAATTCACAGCACAAGATGTTTACCACTCTGATAGATGCAGGAAATAATTTTGCAGCCCATCCTTCTTAGAGAATTGAAGGCTCCAGGCAGGCAATGTGCAGATCAATTACTCCCCATATCATCCATGGAGGACCCTTTGGTCCTCTGATGGTAATCTACTTATGGTTCCCAGCCCCAGGGACATTTGACTTCCACCAGAGCTAGGGCCTTTTTGGCCCTGGCTCCCATTTGGTGGAACTCACTCCCCATGGACATCAGGGCCCTGCAAAAAATAAATCAATTCCATAGGCCCTGTAAGACCAAAATGCTCCACTAGGCATACAACTGATGAAGCTAGTCTCAGACAATAACTTCTTCACCCCCGAATTTACTCAGCCATTATTTACTCAGCCATTATTTACTCAGCCATTTACTCAGCCATTATTTTTAGGATTGTGGTGAGTGTCCAAATGTATGTGGGTAACTATGGTTAAATTACCATCTTCATATTTATTATGTATTGGAGGTTGTTAAATTTTAAATTATTAATTTATTACTTGGAATGTTGTTATTGGTTTTAAATGTGTGTGTTAGCTGCCCTGAGCCCAGCCTCTGGCTAGGAAGGGTGGGATGTTAAATCAAATCAAGCTAAATAGACAGTATTTAGCTTGGCCAATGGGCTTGGGAGTCCATTTAAATCCTTCTCACCTTACCTGATGTTCTTTTTGCTTCAGGGTTCTTCCATATGAGATTAAGATCTGAGTTGAAGCACAAATTGGAAGGGGGGCACTTATCTGATTAGACTGGATAGGAACTTTTTTTGTTGTTGCGACAGAGGCCATTTCTGCACAAGCCATTTACATCATTCCCAGTCCACAGATGAAAGTTTTCTCTGCGGAGTTCCACACTGTCCATCCCTCGCCTTTTGCTGTGGAAACGTTTCCAACCACCTTTTCCTCCATTGTTTCTGAAAACACTTTTACAGTTACGTTTCTTGCTGAAACATTTCTGAGATGGCTTCCCGAACAGTATGATCTTACTGAAATATTTTTTCTTTCCCGCCAAAATAGCAGACCTTTTTTGATGTCCCCTGTGCCGTCACCAAACCGCTCCAAACCGCTCCTTCAAGCATTTGTGCGGTCATTTTTTAGTTCCACAGCCTCACTTCTTCTCTCCCCCCCCCCCATTTTTATGGACCATTGAATAACTGAAGCTATGTAGCATCACTGCAGCACAGGCATGGAAAAAGTGAAAAAAATATGGTGACCAGAAAACAACATTATGAGGTGAATGCAGACTCTGGAGACAGTGTCCAGAAGTGGGTTGGGTACTGCGAAGTTCCACAGCAACCACCCGCCAACCTCCCTGTTTGTCCTCCTGGCTGGTGTAAATGTCACTTATGCCAACCAGGAGGGCAAACATGTTGATGTGAGCCTCCACCACCTCCTACGGCTGTTCAGCCCCCCTCCATCTGGATTGGACTGTGCGTAAATATATAAAAAAACAGAACCATCCAACATTTCGTCAGTACAGGCACTTCAGATCATGAATGACAAGTGTGCTTGATACTGAAAATTTGAACTTTCATGAGAACAAACTAAATTGCCATTTATGGAAGCATAAAAACAATGTTGATGCAGATCATCAAAGCAGTGGCTATTTATTGGTGCCTGAGATACTAGAAACAAATTACTGGAACAGATGGTTTGTAATATATTGGCACTAGCGAAGACAAAATATATCTTCAATTGAAATGAAGTTAAATTCTAATCTTCATTCCATCCCATACAATTAAAAAATTAATAGCTAGTGAAACAAGTTGGATGATATTTATAGCATACTCAGTGTAATGTAGTTTACTAGCTTAGCAATTTGGGGTCTTCACTGAAATTCATCTGATAAAGCTGGGTGTTTCAGTGTACAAAGGTTGGTATTTTTCCTGTTCCTATTAATGAGGGCAGAACATACAGGGGGTCTGAGATGCACTTTCTAATGTGTGTTTTTGTGTGTGTGGTTGTGTGTTGAAAAGTTCTCTTTTAGTTAACTGAGCAGAACACACCAAACACACCAAAAATACAAAGGAAACCTTGAACATTCTATTTGTCCTACTTAAGTTCTCTGGAAAACATTTTTCTTAACATGTTATCATAGAAAACCTGCAGAGGTTTTTAGCTTTTCATATGCAGGTTGTCTCAGTAATGAATAATTATGATGTTACTATCTCCAATAAAACATGGTTTTCAGTTTTTCAACAGAGAAATTTCAGAGAGCATTAAAATAGTTCTGATTTAGAATACATTCCCTATGGGTTAACTCATACTATGAAGCAAGTTAATTCTCTAGAGTGATAGAGCACATCCTGGGGTAACAAATATGCTATTGCATGAAAATACTTTCCCTCCCCAATCTTTTGGTACAGAGATTTTTCATTCCTACTTATACCTGCCTGAGACAGTTCTGCATGGATATTGACCAAGACATTCATCCTATGGGGATAGATCACATAGGGCACTAAAACACACTGTTCTAGAAAGGAATGCACCCAAGAGGAATGGAATCACAGACCAGTAGAAAGAGGAACTTGAAACTAAGAAAAACTAATATATTATACCATAAATGCTTTTCTTAAGCATTTTTTCAGTTTATGCTTTGACAACAGACAGTTTTATATTATACTGAGTATTTTATGTATGGAATATGGAACATACGAACCCTATACCAAAGTGGATGACTTGCTTAACCCCTATGGGTATTTCATGACTACCAGCTGGACATTCTAGATGTCAGTGCGGTTAGATGGATAACAAATGGCCAGATCAACAGCAATAGTAAGACCATCTTGTACGCAGGTCACAAAGATAAGCATGAATGTGGGATTGGCCTTATCCTGAGCAAGCGAGCTGAAAAAACACTCATCAGTTGGCAACCCATCAATGACCAGACCATCACAACCCGTTTTGCTCAGGGATATGCCAAAGCAACTGTTGTACAGGCCTATGCAGCAATGGGTAGTGAAGATGATGCAATAAAGAATTAATTTTATGAACAGCTCCAAAATGTCTTTGCTAACATCCCAAATCACCACTTAAAGCTCCTGATTGGTGATTTCAATGCCCAATTAGGTGGCAGCCAACAAGGATTCAAGAATGTGATTGGATCCCAAGAATGTGATTGGATTGCTGACATTCTGTGAACACAATGGTTTGTGTCTTGGGAACACATATTTCCAACATCAGAGGATCCACAAGAAGACTTGGTGGTCACCAGATAGGAAAACCTTCCATGAAATCAACTTCATCTGCATCAGACAGAAGTGGAGGTCAGCAATGCATGATGAAAGAGTCTATAGAAAGGCAGATGCTGGATCAGACCATTATGTAGTCAGAGCAGACATCAAGCTCAAGTTCCAAAACATAAGAAAGACCATACCAAAGAAACCATTCGCAATGGAAAAACTCAAGGACTGTGCCACTACCATCACCTTCGTCTTGGAACTACATAATTGCTTCAACTGTCTCAGGGAAATAGAAATAGATGACCGCTGGAGTAGTCTTAGGGACACCATCACAGAATGTGCCCAAAACAGTACTGGGAGATGCCAAGGGCGATGGAAGGAACAGTGAATCCAAGACTGAACATGGAAGCTGATTGATGAAAGAAAAGCCATGAAACTGAAATGGGAGCAGGCGAAAGATGCAGATGAAATGAAAGAAAGAAGCCGGATGCATACAGAGCTTGACTGGCTTGTTATGAAAAGCTGCCGAAAAGACAAGGAGGATTGACTGGAACAGAACGGCATAGAAGCACAAGAAGTAGCTGACCGGAATGATCCCCAAACTCTCAATCACATCATCAATGAACTGATTGGGACCAGGAAAATCAATAATGTCCCAATTAGAGACAAGAATTGAAAGCTTCTAACCACCCAACATGAGCAGAACACAAAGGTGGATTGAACACTTTTCAGAAACCCTCAACCAACCAAGCCTGACCACTAGAAAAGATTTTGATTCAGAACATGCCCAAGAAGAGCTCCAAGTAAACACTGGCAAGATTAGCATAGAACAGGGGTAGGGAACCTGCGGCTCTCCAGATGTTCAGGAACTACAATTCCCATCAGCCCCTACCAGCATGGCCAATTGGCCATGCTGGTAGGGGCTGATGGGA
>NW_025949593.1:0-11469 GCF_021028975.2 Sphaerodactylus townsendi
CTGGAGGGCCGTGAGTTTGACACCTGTGACCTAGTCCCATGAAGCAGCTGACCAAGAATGAACGGTCCCACACCCCAAAACGTTTGGGGTTCAATTTGAAATTCAAACCCAGGCCCTTCCTGTGCCAAATGCAACCGCTGCACCACACCAGATCGCATGACCCCGCCCGATTTGCACAAGTTGACTCTCCTACCTGGAGGGCCAGGGCTGTGCAGAAGACATAAAAAGATCTCTGCAAGACCCCCAAACAGCTGCTGGTCCAGCGCTTGACCCGCTCGGTGGCCATAAGGCTGTGCTGCAGGATGAAGAGGGCTATCAGAGCCACATCCGTCATTAGGGGGTGCAAAATTCTAGAGTCCCTCAGGACAGCTCTCCATTCAAAACTGTGGGCAACATCTGCAAAGAGAAAAGCCTTGATTAAATAAAGGCCTACTGTGTCCTGTAGTAGGCCTCAGAATACTGGCATACTGGCTGGCAGGCAGGCACTCAGAACCAATCCTAAATACATCATAAGAACAGAAGAACAGAAGAACAAGCCAGCTGGATCAGACCAGAGTCCATCTAGTCCAGCCCTCTGCTATTCGCAGTGGCCCACCAGGTGCCTTTGGGAGCTCACATGCAGGATGTGAAAGCAATGGCCTTCTGCGGCTGTTGCTCCCGAGCACCTGGTCTGTTAAGGCATTTGCAATCTCATATCAAAGAGGATCAAGATTGGTAGCCATAAATCGACTTCTCCTCCATAAATCTGTCCAAGCCCCTTTTAAAGCTATCCAGGTTAGTGGCCATCACCACCTCCTGTGGCAGCACATTCCAAACACCAATCACACGTTGCGTGAAGAACTGTGTTTCCTTTTATTAGTCCTAATTCTTCCCCCCAGCATTTTCAATGGATGCCCCCTGGTTCTAGTATTGTGAGAAAGAGAGAAACATTCCTCTCTGTCAACATTTTCATCCTTTGTTCCCTCTCTTTCTCACCATCTTCTTAAAGTCTTGTGCAGCACCAGGGTTGATATGGGCCTGCTTTACAGAGAAGGGAACAGACTATGAGGATATTGTTTACCTGCAAGCTGGGAAAATTTATTTCAGGCATCCGGTCACAAAGGCACCCAGAAACCTGGTGCATAGCAGAACTGGCACTTAAAAAAAGAATTGGTGTGGATCCCTGCAAAACTCCACGCTGAGGGCAAGGAACTGGAAGGTGAAGGTTGACAAATAATATTGGTTAAGTCTGTTAAGTGTCACACTTGTAGTAGTGAAACAGCTGACACTATTTGAGCCAACTTGGCAGAGAAGCACAGACTGTTCATAAGCACCCAAACTTCCCAGTGATGAAAGCTGTCAAAATGAATGTGATTCCTGTCCAGCTTCAGCGGTAAAGGGGCAAGTTCTCTTGTCGGCTGCTTCTAGTGGGGCCTATTGAAAGAGACAGCTTTGTGGGTTAAGTCCTCATAAGGCAGTGATGGCGAACCTTTTAGAGACCGAGTGCCAGGGGCAGAGCAAGGGAAAACTGCGTCCACGGCACATGTGCGCCCCGCGCCCCTGCCACGCCATGGAATGCCCCAAAACACCCCTTCACATCCCCTGGAATGCCCTTGCCATGCTCCCGCAGGGGCACGCGTCCAGTGCATTGCACACCCCTTTCCCCCTTGACACTACGCCACTGCTGAGTGTCCAAACTGGGGCAATGGCACGCGTGCCCACAAAGAGGGCTCTGAGTGCCACCTCTGGCACCTGTGCCATAGGTTTGCCACCACTGTCATAAGGCTTGGAAATTAGTCCAAAATCATGTCTGAAAACTCCTATTTATGACCACCGTGTTTCCCCGAAAATAAGACAGTGTCTTATATTAATTTTTGCTCCCAAAGATGCGCTATGTCTTATTTTCAGGGGATGTCTTATTTTTCTGCGTTCTGTTCGTCGGGCATGCTTCCAAACAAAAACTTTGCTACGTCTTACTTTTGGGAGATGCCTTATATTTCACACTTTAGCAAAACCTCTACTACGTCTCATTTTCCGGAGATGTCTTATATTCAGGGAAACAGGGTACCTATTTATTTCTATTTCAAACTTCTGTTTATGACTACCTACCTATTCAAGACTCCCTATTTATGACTAGGCTTTAAAAGGACATCTCATTGGTACAAATAATTGAATTTTTCCTAAACCCCTTTTCCTAGAAAGCCACCAGCAGAATAATACCTGCTGTTTATAGTATGTGATACCAGCTGCCCAGGATCTACCTGTCAGGCTAACTGGAAAACTTAGCAACTGACACTTACAGCAACTACTATTCTTGAGCACAGGAACGAACTGGAAGAGAACCTGCTTTTGTGTTCTCATTAGAATTTCCAGACCTGATGCATTTAAGCTAGACAGTTTCTAGTCCTCATGACCATGGAAGAAGTCCACAAACTGTAACTGTAGTTTTGTATGGGCTTGAGCCATAAGCCAATAAGCGGACTCTTGGTAATTGATCAGTAGCATTTATTGATAAGGCATCAGAGCACCAAAGCTTGGCAAAGCCAGTTCTGACAAACCTGACTTTTGTCATCCCCATCTGTACAAATCCACCTACCCAGATTCCCAAGAAATTGTGAAAAACAGTCCCCGGAGCTGAGGTGCCCCAAGGTCAGCGACAGATAGTGAAAGCCACCTGGCTTCCTGCCCCCACATGATAACGGATGTAACTCTCTCTCATGAGATTAGGGTGTCAGGGGAGCATAGTTATCTACAAAGCATGTGAAGCCATAAAGTAAAGATCAAGGAAAGAATGCCCCAGATGGCAGTGGTAACATACAGCAGGCTGGTTACATAAATCTTTTAGCAGCATTGATTTGCAGTTTTAAGCAGTTACAGTGAGGTAGGAATACATCTCAATCACACAGATAAAATTCCCCTGACAAGTTTCTTGTCCTTCCAATTGAAGTAGTATTTGGGGATTCTGAAGGTTTAGGATTAAGAAGTCTTTTAATCTCACACACACCTTCGCCCACCCACTGTTTAACTCTGGCAAGAGTAAACCATCCCGATCCTACGCAGGTTCATTCTGAAAACCGAGAGCAGAACTCAAAAGGTCTCGGGCAATAAAATAAAATGGAACCCGACATTTCCCCACAGGCACACCCATCAGAAAAAGGCCTCCGCCCCACTTCTGCCAAACCAGAGGCCAAAGAAGGGGGCCTGATGAGACTAGAGGATTTTCTCTGCAGCGCTTTGAGGATCTTGGGCAGATGGGCCCCCTCCATCATTCCAAGTGGTCCTCCGGCAGACCTGCAGTGAAAAAACCACTTCTTGGTTTGACTTGCCACTAAACTTCTACAGCAGGTCCTACTTCAATCTGTGGCATAGTGGGAAATCCAGAGAAAGTGGGCACTACCTCCGGCTGTCTGTTGGCATCACGGTCACTCCGGCCCGGAGGCACATGCATGTCTTTGGATGGCACAGATTCACATATATTTTGTACAGCTGCATTTACATCTTCCCAGTTTGCAGAAAGCCAGGATAAGTTTCGAATTTTAAAAACGCAAACGATTGCGACATAAAACCTATTCTTGCCTTAACCAATACCCGACCTCTAAGTTTTATCAAGCAGTACCATTCATTTTTAAGAGGAGTTTTTAACCTGTCGCAACCCACCCGCAGTCTTCTGGCTATGACAAACAAAAAATATCTAAATAATGTTTTAAGGGGAAAATCTTCTACTAATAACTTTCTGCGACCCCTCTGCGCTGATTTTTCCTTCCCAAATCTCCCTTTCCTCCCTCCCCCCGCAGGGACTCGAACCGGCTCTCTGCTGGGGAGCGCCAGCCCCCGTTGGCTGCTGCAGAAACAGCGCTCGGAGTGAAAGGAAGCGGATCAGCTCCACGCCGGTCCCGAAGGTGAAAAGAAAACTGAGCAGGGCCAGAACCAGCAACAGGAGGTGCAACAACGCCATGGCGGGGAAAGGTGCTTCTCCCGCCGTCTAAAGGAACCGCCCCGCCAGAGGAGGGGCTTCCCCCGGGATTCCCACGCCTTCTAATGACGTCACAGGGCGTCGAACGAAGAGAGGGCGTTCCTCCCGAGGCCGGAAAAGGGGAAATTCCCCCAGCGGGTCTATGATGTCACCGAGAGAGAGGAAGTTTGGGATCCCCGCGTTCCCGGAGTCGACGTCATAAATCACAGGCAGCGAAGCCCGGTGCTCCCAGGATTGACGTCATGCGAGGATGTCTCCAGAGTGCATGTGTCCATACCGAATTCAGTGGGAAATCTCCATCGACCCCGATATGTTTTCCCCTAGTAAGGAAATCGCCGAGGATAATGATCCTTCTAAAAAGTCTGGATTCTGAAAGCTACTAGGAAATTCTTGCTGTTTTGCTGGCCTGGCTTCAGCCAAGCAACGCTCTAAGCCTGGTCACGAATATAGGGGTAGAATAAGTAAGATCCAAAATATATATTCCCATATCCAGAAAAATAAGAGATCATTGTGCAACGCGGAGGAAACAGGTGGCTTTTTAAATTTTTTACTACACTTCCCCCGATTGAAAGGGGAGTGGGTGGGACAGTTTTCCAGCAAGAGTGGGCCAGAAAACACACACTTTTCACAGGTCCACATCAAGGCCATTTTATTGCCCAAGTCCCCACCTTCTGCAGTTGTCCTAGGACTGTTTAAAATATTACTATGACTTAGTATTTGACTATCAATGTTAACAGTGCCAGGATATGTTTGAAAACAGCAGTGAAGCAGCTAGATATCTCAGTGAAGAGGCCAACATTCCCCAGCATGGGGTGCTGTGTGGTTTCCGGGCTGTATGGCCGTGTTCTAGCAGCATTCTCTCGTGACGTTTCGCCTGCGTCTGTGGCTGGCCTCTTCAGAGGATCTGATAGTAGGAATGGAAAGCAAGTGGAGTATATATATACTGTGAGGTCAAAAGCTGAGGCCCTCTGAATAGAGTAGCCTGGTATGTGAGTCACAAAGAAGTCTGTAGCCTGGGAGTAACAATGAAGATAGCAAGGTCAGTAGGAGAATGCATCCTGGTCTCCTGGTCTTTGTTTCCTTTGATTGCTATTGTCTATAGTTGTCCTGTGTTTGTGTGGAGCTGATTAGTCACTGTCTTGATTCTAGAGTTTTTCAACACTGGCAGCCAAATTCTGTTCATTTTCATGGTTTCTTCCTTCGTGTTGAAGTTGTCCATGTGCTTGTGAATTTCAATGGCTTCTCCGTGTAGTCTGACGTAGTGGTTGTCAGAGTGGTCCAGAATTTCTGTGTTTTCAAATAATATTCTGTGTCCAGGTTGGTTTATCAAGTGTTCTGCTATTGCTGATTTTTCTGGCTGAAATAGTCTGCAGTGCCTTTCGTGTTCTTTAATTCGTGTCTGAGCGCTGCGTTTGGTGGTTCCTATGTAGACTTGTCCACAGCTACATGGTATGCGGTAGACTCCTGCAGTACATAAGAACATAAGAACTAGCCTGCTGGATCAGACCAGAGTCCATCTAGTCCAGCATTCTGCTACTCGCAGTGGCCCACCAGGTGCCTTTGGGAGCTCACATGCAGGATGTGAAAGCAATGGCCTTCTGCTGCTGCTGCTCCTGAGCACCTGGTCTGCTAAGGCATTAGCAATCTGAGATCAAGGAGGATCAAGATTGGTAGCCATAGATTGACTTCTCCTCCATAAATCTGTCCAAGCCCTTTTTAAAGCTATCCAGGTTAGTGGCCATCACCACCTCCTGTGGCAGCATATTCCAAACACCAATCACACGTTGCGTGAAGAAGTGTTTCCTTTTATTAGTCCTAATTCTTCCCCCCAGCATTTTCAATGAATGCCCCCTGGTTCTAGTATTGTGAGAAAGAGAGAAAAATTTCTCTCTGTCAACATTTTCTACCCCATGCATAATTTTATAGACTTCAATCATATCCCCCCTCAGACGTCTCCTCTCCAAACTAAAGAGTCCCAAACGCTGCAGCCTCTCCTCATAAGGAAGGTGCTCCAATCCTTCAATCATCCTCGTTGCCCTTCTCTGCACTTTTTCTATCTCTTCGATATCCTTTTTGAGATGTGGCGACCAGAACTGAACACAGTACTCCAAGTGCGGTCGCACCACGGCTTTATATAAGGGCATGACAATCTTTGCAGTTTTATTCTCAATTCCTTTCCTAATTATCCCCAGCATAGAGTTTGCCTTTTTCACCGCTGCCATGCATTGAGTTGACATTCCCATGGAACTATCAACTAAGACGCCCAAATCCCTTTCCTGGTCTGTGACTGATAGCACTGACCCCTGTAGCGTGTATGTGAAGTTTGGATTTTTTGCCCCTACGTGCATCACTTTACATTTCGCTACATTGAACTGCATTTGCCATTTCTTAGCCCACTCACCTAATTTATCAAGGTCCGCTTGGAGCTCTTCGCAATCCTTTGTGGTTCTTACCACCCTACATAATTTGGTATCATCTGCAAACTTGGCCACCACACTACCCACCCCTACTTCCAGGTCATTTATGAATAAGTTAAAGAGCACTGGTCCCAAAACGGATCCTTGGGGGACACCACTCCCTACATCTCTCCATTGTGAGAACTTCCCATTTATACCCACCCTTTGTTTCCTGTTCCTCAACCAGTTTTTAATCCATAGGAGGACTTCCCCTCTTATTCCTTCATTGCTGAGTTTTCTCAACAGTCTCTGGTGAGGAACTTTGTCAAAAGCCTTTTGGAAATCCAAGTAGACAATGTCCACTGGTTCCCCCTTATCCACATGTCTGTTTACACCCTCAAAGAACTCTAGTAAGTTTGTAAGACAGGACTTGCCTCTACAAAAGCCATGCTGACTCTTCCTCAGCAGGTCTTGCTTTTCTACATGTTTAATAATTTTATCTTTAATGATAGATTCTACTAATTTACCAGGAACAGATGTCAAACTGACTGGCCTGTAATTTCCCGGGTCCCCCCTAGACCCTTTCTTAAAGATTGGTGTGACATTGGCCATCTTCCAGTCTTCAGGGATGGAGCCTGATTTCAGGGATAAGTTGCATATTAATGTGAGAACTTCAGCAATTTCATGCTTGAGCTCTTTAAGAACTCTTGGATGAATGCAATCTGGGCCAGGGGATTTGGTAGCATTTAGTTTATCAATGGCTGCCAGAACTTCTTCCTTGTCTACCACTAACTTCGCTAGTTCCTCGGATTCACCTCCTAAGAAGCTTGGTTCAGGTGCAGGAATTTTCCTCACCTCCTCTTGGGTGAAGACAGATGCAAAGAATTCATTCAGCTTCTCTGCAATCTCCCTGTCACCTTTTAGCACACCTTTTGTTCCTTCATCGTCTAACGGACCTACCGCTTCCCTAGCTGGCTTCCTGCTTTTGATGTACTTGAAGAACTGTTTGTTGCTAGTCTTGATGTTCGCAGCCATGCGTTCCTCATAATCCTTTTTTGCCTCCCTTACAGCTAACTTGCTTCTCTTTTGCCACCATTTGTGTTCTCTCTGGTATTCTTCATCAGTTAAGTTGGACTTCCATTTTCTAAAAGACATCTTTTTTTTCCTAATAATTACCTCAACCTCCCTTGTTAACCATGGTGGCTTTCTTTTGGACTGGGCGCTGCCTTTCCTAACCTGCGGAACACATTCCAGCTGAGCTTTTAAGACTGTGTTTTTAAATAACCTCCAAGCACCTTGGACATTTTTGACTCTCTTGATTTTCCCTTTCAGCTTCCTGCGCACTATCCCCCTCATCTTTGAGAAATTTCCCTTTCTGAAGGCAAATGTAACTACATTAGTAGTTGTCACTTGTTCGCATGCAGAGATACTGAATCTGACAGCATTGTGGTCGCTGTTCCCTATCGGCTCAACAACACTGACTTCCCGCACCAGGTCCTGGGTCCCACATAGAATTAGATCTAGGATCAAATCTCCCCTGGTTGGTTCTACAACCATCTGCTCTAAGCCACAGTCATTTAGCATATCCAGGAATGTTCTCTCCTTACTATGACCTGAACATGCATTTTTCCAGTTTATGTGGGGATAGTTAAAATCGCCCATTACCACGACATTTTTGCTTTTGTTGGCCTCTCTAATTTCTTTTTCCATCTCAGAATCCTCTTGTGCACTTTGGTCAGGGGGACGATAATATATTCCTAATGTTAAACTTTGCTTCACCCCTGGTATTGATATCCACAGTGCTTCTGTAGAGGAATCAGCTCCCCCTGCATTGTCTATTTTATGTGACACTATGCTCTCTTTGATGTAGAGGGCCACCCCACCCCCAATACGCCCTGTCCTATCCTTCCTGTAGAGCCTGTAACCTGGGATAACAGCATCCCACTGGTTCTCCTCATTCCACCATGTCTCTGTGATGCCCACTATATCAATGTCCTCCTTCAAAACTCTGTACTCCAGCTCCCCCATTTTAGGTCGAATGCTTCTACTATTAGCATAGAGACACTTGTATACTCTGTCTCTGTCCCTAACCTGGGATTTATGTGTTTTGCCCTCTAGCCTTTTGTAGACACTATCACTTATCACATTGCTATGCTCCTCGCTTGTATGTGGTTGATTTAGAAAAACCTCTCTCTGTGTCTGCATCCCCATGGACTCTGTATTCCGAACCGAAGTCACCTCAGCTCCTGTCGGCTTTCCCCCAAGGATCAGTTTAAAAGCTGTTCTGCCACCTTTTTAACGTTGAGCGCCAGCAGCCTGGTTCCTCTTTGGTTAAGATGAAGCCCGTCCCTTTTGTACAGGCCTGCCTTATCCCAAAAGGTTCCCCAGTTCCTGACAAAGCTGAAACCCTCTGCCTTACACCACCTTCTCATCCACGCATTGAGACCCTGTATCTCCGCTTGCCTAGCTCTCCCTGCGCGTGGAACAGGTAGCATTTCGGAGAATGCCACCTTGGGGGTCCTGGATTTTAACCTTTTTCCTAGCAGCCTAAATTTCGCTTCCAGAACCTCCCGGCTACATTTCCCAATGTCATTGGTACCAATGTGGACCACAACTGCTGACTCCACCCCAGCACTGTCTAACAGCCTATCTAGATGAAGCGTGACATCCGCAACCTTCGCACCAGGCAGGCAAGTCACCATGCGGTCATCACGCCTGTCACAAACCCAACTCTCTATATTCCTAATGATCGAATCACCCACTACAAGGAGCCCCCCACCTCCCCGAGGGGTATCCTCAGTGCGAGAGGATATCTGACCACCAGCTAAGGAAGGGGTCCCATCTAAGGGAGCATCTTCCACCACCTCAGACTGGCACCCTCCGTCACCCAGACTCTCATTCTCCATGACATCTGAAGAGATGTCACCTTGGGAGTGGGACCTGGCTGCTAGGTCCCCGAAAGCCTCGTTTGTTGCCCTCTCTGCCTCTCTCAGCTTCTCCAGGTCTGCCACCTTGGCTTCAAGAGAACGCACATGTTCCTTGAGTGCCAGGAACTCATTGCAGCGAGGGCACACCCACGACTTCTGCCCTAGTGGCAGATAGTCATACATGCGACACTCAGTGCAAAACACTGGAAAGCCCCCATCCCCCTGCTGGCTTCCTGTCTTCATATCTAATTTTGTTTAGATATTCAAATACTAATTTTAATTAGTGCCTCCCTCTTAAGGTTTCTATACCTTCTACTATCCCTTAAAATATGTTTTTATTTAGTAAAACACCTGCTGGTTCCAGAGACTAACTGAAAAGATTTAAAAATGTGAGAAGCCCCACCCCTTCAGCACTAACTGAAAAGATTTACAAATGTGAGAAGCCCCACCCTTCAGCAGCTTCCACCAATCAGCAGCCCTAGGACAAGGAGAAAAAAAGAGAAACCCCCTGTTTAAAATACACTGTTTAAAAGATGTGGCTTTGAGAAAAGCCCTCTGTCAAGCTCCTCAGCCCTTTCTGGCCCACTGCTGTCCTCCACTGCTCCTCTTAGTAGCTAGAGGACCCTCCACTGCTCCTCTTAGTAGCTAGAGGACCCTCTAGGCAGCATAGAGTAGCCTGATCCCATCCTGGAAACAAAGCAGGATCAGTATTGGGATAGGAGCAGTAATGGGATTCAGCACGTTCCCACCACTTCGACAGAACCAGTTGCTGCCTGAGGATGGATCACTTCTTGTGCAAGGTTTCTCCATGCAAGGGCATCCATGCAAGCTGTTACCTACTAAGCTTTGGGCAGACACTAAACCATGTCAAGCAATTTTTAATTTAAATTATACAGGAAAAAAAGAAAAACAATCAGTGGGATACAACCAAATGTTCAACATGAGAGTCAACACTTGCTGAAATCAGGCAGGGTGAACTTGATTTGTGAACATTTTTATTTTTAGCAGGAGTGAGAGAAAAGGACAAAAATCAACAGTTCAGTCAACATTCAAATGCCTGATATTCAGTTGATTGTAGATTGAGCCCTTCGGGGGAGGGCAGTATACAAGTGTAATTAATAATAATAATAATAATAATAATAATAATAATAATAATAATAATAGAAGAAGAGTTTGGATTTATATCCCCCCTTTCTCTCCTGTAGGAGACTCAAAGAGGCTTACAATCTCCTTGCCCTTCCCCCCTCACAACAAACACCCTGTGAGGTAGGTGGGGCTGAGAGAGCTCCGAGAAGCTGTGACTAGCCCAAGGTCACCTAGCTGGCGTGTGTGGGAGTGTACAGGCTAATCTGAATTCCCCAGATAAGCCTCCACAGCTCAGGCGGCAGAGCTGGGAATCAAATCCGGTTCCTCCAGATTAGATACACGAGCTCTTAACCTCCTATGCCACTGCTGAATAATAATAATAATAATAATAATAATAATAATAATAATAACAACAACAACAACAATAGATGGTAAACCCTACTCAAGCCAGGCTGGCACTTAAGATCAGAGATACCATTCCTTTTCTTCCTGACCTCACCCATCCATTGAAATAAACTACATGCCATTGTTGCACATATCAGCATGATGACAGCAGGTGTACACAAATGCATCTTCAGCCCAATTAAATTTTATTCTGATTCCGCAATGGGAGAATTCATTTGGAACACAGTACCTGTATCTCCTCATCACATGATCCCCTAGAATCAGAGAAAAGGGTTTCTTAGGTTAACCTTAAGTAGGAAAAAAAAGTTAATTATGACATAGTGTAGGCCATACAGCATCAGTGTAGAGGACATGTTTTGCCCTCATTGCTGCCCGAGGGTGGATCACTTCTTGTGCGAGGCCCCTCTATAATGATACACATCACACCATTGCTGGGGTAATAAATTGGCCATAGCCATTTTATTGAGCAGAAGCGTGAGGCTAAGCATGGGTCTGGATCTGGCCATGCGGGTACATTCTACAGCTCAGCAGGGCGGGTGCCCGGTCCCGAGCTTCGATCTACTGTGGGGGTCTGTAGAGTTCATACGGCTGCTAATATAAAGAGCTTGTGGAGGAAGCCACTGGAGGTCAAATCAATAAGGTCGGCAGTTCACTGGAACATGATTCCAAATTCACCAGAGCGGCTAACCATTGGCTCTTTCCC
>NW_025949594.1:0-11459 GCF_021028975.2 Sphaerodactylus townsendi
GACCGAATTCCCCTGGCTAAGCCCATACCATTCACCCAAATGGACGGCAGCCCCCTCGGAAACGAAGGACCGGCCCAGTACAAAACACAGCCGGTTCTCCTCCGTTGCGCCGACCATTGGGAGAAAATTAGTTTCATTTTGGCGCCAGTGGCCAAACACTCCATAGTTTTGGGCATGCCTTGGTTATTGTTACATGAACCAAAATTCATTTGGAAAGAAAGGATCCTAGAATTCACTGACCCTCCCTGCGGTGAACACATGAATTGGGAAGAAAACCCAACGTCTCCTGACACACCCCCCTCTCTGGCTTCCTCAGTGATTGCTCCCGATTCTATTGGCATCCCACCTGCATATCAGGATCTAGCCAGAGTTTTTCAGGAGCAGGAATGCGATCAGTTGCCACCCCACAGAGACACTGACTGTAAAATTGTCATACAACCAGGGGCACAACTACCCAAGGGTAGAATCTACCGCATGAGTCCCAATGAGGAGAAGGAACTTTGTGCCTTCTTAGACAAGAACCTTGCTCGCGGGTTTATACGGCGGGCTACCAAACACACACACGCTGCTCCCGTTTTGTTTGTCAAAAAGAAAGATGGGTCTTTACGGCTTTGCACAGATTATCGAGGTCTCAATGCGGTCTCCCTGTCCAATAAATATCCTTTGCCTTTGATCAAGGACCTTTTAGATGCACTCGGCAAAGGACGCATTTTTACTAAATTGGACTTGAGAGAAGCTTACTACAGAGTCAGAATTGCTGAAGGTTATGAACACCTGACTGCGTTTAACACAAAGTTTGGACAGTTTGAATATTTAATAATGCCATTCGGGTTAAGTGGGGCCCCCGGAGCTTTCATGGCCCTTATCAACGAAGTTCTCCATGATTTACTGTACAAGGGAGTGGTTGTATACTTAGATGACGTTTTAATTTACTCGCAAACTATAGAAGAGCATGAAATATTGGTCCGAGAGGTATTGAAACGCTTGCTTGACAACTCTCTCTTTGCCAAACTCTCCAAATGCTGTTTTCATCAGACCTCCATTGACTATTTGGGTTACCGGATCTCGCCCGAGGGCTTAAAAATGGATCCTGCTAAAATTGACGCAGTCCTCCAATGGCCTGCCCCCACCAACCGCAAAGAACTCCAGTCGTTCCTTGGTTTTGCTAATTTCTATCGTGATTTTATACCCCAATTTGCTGAACTGACTCTCCCTCTCACAGACCTCTTACGCACTAAGGGTAAAGAACCACTGTCCGCCAAGCCCGGGGCCCCCCTTTTCTGGTCGGAGGAATGTCAAACAGCCTTTCAACTATTAAAATCTGCGTTTACCACCGAACCTATCCTAAAGCACCCTGACCCGGATCTCCCGTTTGTGGTTCACGTGGACGCCTCGGACAAAGCACTTGGGGCAGCCCTGTTGCAGAAAAATAAAGATGGTAGACTGGTTCCGTGTGCTTATTTGTCTAAAAAATTCTCTGGTGCCGAACTCAACTGGACTGTGGGAGACAAGGAGACTGCGGCCATCAAAGCAGCACTCTCCACTTGGCGCCACTGGCTGGAGGGGGCTAAACACCCCTTTCAAGTTTGGTCGGATCATAAAAACCTGGCAGCTCTTTCCACCCCCCTCAAGATGTCCGCAAAACAACTTCGTTGGGCCGATTTCTTTTCTCGTTTCTCTTTTACAGTCCATTTTTTCCCTGGGAAGACCAACAAATTGGCTGACGCGCTCTCGCGCCTACCCGGGGAGGGGGGTGGAGCTGCCTTACGAGACATTCCACGCACTGTTCTTACCCCCTCCCAGTTGGGGTTGGCTGTCACCCGATCTCAAACGCCCACTTCTCCTCCACCCCCCGTTCCCAGTCTCGTCTCTCCTTTCCTTCGGGAATTGGAGGAGGCGGGGCTGCATGAGCCTCCAGCGGCCGAAGGAGACTCCCAATTGCGTTTGGAGAATGGAGTTTGGCGGAGGGGGGAATGTTGGTACGTGCCTCCCCCCCCTCCGCAAGCAGGTTCTTGAAGCTTGCCACGATGCCCGTTCGGCTGGACATTTTGGCTTTTTGAAAACTCTGCACTTAGCCCGCCGGCAGTTCTGGTGGCGCGCAATGCGCAAAGACATTGAAGCATACATTAAGGGCTGCTCGGTTTGTGCAGAAGCCAAAACCATCCCGGGAAAGCCCCATGGACTATTGAAACCTCTCCCGGTAGCTTCCCGCCCTTGGGAAGTCATCTCCATGGATTTCATTACAGATTTGCCCGAAAGTCATGGCAATACGGTTTTATGGGTGGTGGTGGACTTATTCTCTAAGCAAGCCCATTTTATTCCATGTGCTTCCATCCCCTCCGCTCCTAAGTTGGCACGGCTGTTTATTCAACATGTTTACCGTCTCCATTCCGCCCCCGTTAAGGTGGTCTCCGACCGCGGCCCCCAATTCATCTCAAAGTTCTGGAAAGCGTTTTTGGGGTTGTTGGGGGCCGCCCCGGCCGTCGCCGCCCCCTACCACGTTCAAAGTGACGGCGAGACGGAGAGAACGAACAGAACCCTAGAGCAGTATTTACGTTGTTACACCAACTACCACCAAGACAATTGGTGCGAGCTTATTCCGTTTGCGGAGTACGCCTACAACAATGCGGTTCATAGTAGTACAAAGAAAACCCCCTTTGAAATTGTGTCTGGTCGCTCCTTCCCGCCGTTGCCACAACTACCCGCAGCTGCTTTGGACCCCCCAGAATTTCAACAATGGATTTCATCCCTAGCCGAGGGATGGAAGTCGGTCCAGACCGCCTTACAACAAGCAAAGGACTCCCAAAAACTGCAAGCGGATAAACACCGCTCAGATTTCCCTCTGCGTGTGGGCTCCTGGGTGTATTTATCTACAAAAAATCTCAGAGACGTGCATAAATATTCCAAACTTGGCAAGAGATTTGTGGGACCTTTTCAGATTACTAAAGTGATTAATGATGTCACTGCTCGCTTAGATTTGCCTAACTCTCTTAGTAACATCCATCCTGTCTTCCATTCCAGCTTGCTCAAGGAGGCTCCCGCTTCCGATGCCTGGCACGACCCGCCGGAGAGGCCCCCACCGACTATTATTGATGGCCACAAGCACTACGAAATTGACGCTATCCTGGACTCTCGCTTTAATCGCAAACGCTTGCAATATTTAGTTTCTTGGGTGGGATATTCCTCTGGGTATAATCAATGGGTTTATTCCGAAAACATTGAAGCCCCCACCCTTATTTCTGCTTTTCACCGCGCCTTTCCGCATAAACCTGGGGGGAAGGGGTCTTCTTTAGGGGAGGCAGAGTGTAAAGGATTCAATGGTGTTGATAGTGAAGTAACCTTGAGTACATTCCACAGCCCGGGCGATGGGCCAGATGCATCGGCGGAGACTTTATCTTTGCGCGGGAGATGAAGACTCTGTTCCCATGGGAAGCAGGAAGGGGGGATGGGGTGAATGGTATTATAACCTGTGCTTCTGGCGGGAAGTGTCATTCCTGCCACTGCGTGTACTTGAGCTTTCTAAGATGTCTTAATAAATGGACTTTTACTCCCAAAGCCTTTTATTTCTGCGTCTATGGAATTCCTTACACCGTTCCCCCCAGGGGGGTGGCCCCAGCGGTGGCTGTGATCCTTGTGGAAGAATGGGTGTGCTGGCTCCAGAGAGATCCCTCCCATCTCGGCCCAGGCTGGGGGGCAATCGGGCCCTCTCGACAGGGCGGCGGGGTCGGATCCTCCAGGGAGGCCCCGCTCCATCTCCGGGATGGGGCTGGTCTGGCATGGCGAGCTGGACTCCTGTATGGAAGAAAAAAGACAAGCAACGCTTTTCCCCTAGGGGTTTTGCATGCTGGCTGAGTTAGTCCTTATAGATGACAATGGAAGGCTCGAGCCCTGAGTGGGGGGGGCGGGCAATTTTTTGATAGAGAATAGAGAAGAGTACTTTGGATATGGTCTGCTGGATGAGACCTTGATTGGGTCAATGGGGGGGGGGAACTACTCCCCTTTCTTTCGTTTGTTTTGGCCAAGCTTTCGTTAGGCGCAGTTGGCCCATTCCGACAACGATCACTTGCAACATTCAAGGCGTTAAGAGATACAAGGCAGGGAATTGCCCGAAGGCTTAGGAGAAGGGAGAGGTCATATCCAGGTCGGATGTTTGTTTGTAAAACAATCCCAATCACCGTCTAAGGTGTGGGTTTTTTGCAAAGCAACTTGAACAATTCACAATTATAGTCATATCGTAATATAGCATCTATAGGAAAGATATAGAGAAGATGCAAAGAAAACAGTTCCTGGGCTTGAGGTTTGATCACAGGAGCAAATTGAGAGGGGTTTGCAAAAAACCCTTTATCAGATCCTAGATCTAGAGGTGGGGTGCGTCAGCCCATTAGAAAGAGGGAGGGTGTGCAGAAAGGAAGGCAGGGGGGGGAAGGGTTTGGAAGTCAGCTCTACCTTCCCCTCCCGTAAGGGGACTTTGGCCGGTTTGAGCTCGCTTCCTACCTTCACAGCGGAGGCTGTGTAAGATAGGTGTGGCTGAGAGACCCCCCTTGGCACTGTGACTAGCCAGGGAGCGCTCAGCAGAGAATGTGGGAGCATGAAAATGATTTTGGCTTCATATGTAAACTTGCGCCACGCCAATGTGGCAGTGTAGGCTCAGATGGACGAAGGAAAAGGTTCTCAAGGAGAGGTTTGAAGAAAAGTTTTGAAGGTTTAAACTAAGATGGAGGCGGCTTGAAGCAGGTCCCATCGGTATCCTGGGGAGCACGCACGAGCTGTGTCCCGTTTAAGGCGGATGCTGTAATGGGCGAAGCCTTTCAAGGCATTGGCACACATAATCAGAAGGAGAAAAACTTTAATTGAAGCACAAGAGCATAGCTTAGAAGCAATGGAAAAATCCCCCCTATGAGGGGAAAACTTTAGGGGTCTCTTGAAAGGGGGCAAGACATACAGAACATACATAGGCATACAGAGCACATAGAAAGTAACGAGGAGGATTGCAACTCTGATTTGAGATTTTGCTCTCTCTGAGGTGCTGACGATTTTGCTGCCACTGGGAGCTTTGAGCTTAGGGCTTTGCACAGGCTCAGAGGCTATGAGATCTGGTTTGAACCTTACAGCTGGAGAGGGCCAAGGGGGCTTCTTCTTCACGAAGGACTTTTGGCTTAAGGCCATTGTGCGAGCATCTTCCCCTTTCCATGCCTCATTGTCCTGTAGATTGGCTATGGGGCATTCTGAGGAGGGTTCAAAACGGCAGTCCTCTTCCGTCAGCATTTCTTTCTGTTGCAATTCAGTGACTGTGGACTCTGCAGAGATTTTGAAATGCGTGCCATTCTGGGGCACTGGCGGAGGCATGGTGACTTTGGAAGTAGAAGGGGTTATCAGAGCAGGAAGTATAGACGTAGGTGGGGGAGCAAGCTGGCAAGACCAGCCCAATGGTCTCCGTGGGGATGGGATCACTATACTGAGCTGGGGCAGCGAAGATCTCATGGGGGAGCTCCGGGGGAAGGGTTTGAGGTGCGGATCTTGGTTCCGGGCTGGGGAGATGCCCGGGCGCGGGCCTCCCCAGCGGGCATTGGGAGCGCCCGGTCTTAGACTTTCCTGGGGGTCTTCGCCCTCTGGGGAGAGACCCTCCTCCGTCAGGGTTGTAGGCCCCCCCGCCGGGCAGCCTACAATTCCTCCGGAAATGTCCTGGCTTGCCGCAATTGAGACACTCGTCTCGGGGCTGTCTCATGGCAGCGGAGAGGGCGGCGGCTAGAAGGCTGGCTTGATGGGCGAAAGACCCGATATCCTGGCAAGCTTTGAGCATGTCGGCCAGCTCGGGGTTCCTTCCTAGGCCTGTGATCGCTTTGCGGCACTCAGCGGAGGCGTTCTCCTTGGCAAGGCGCTTAAGGAGTTCGCCCTGGGCCTCCTCGTTGTCAACCTGCCTCTTGAGGGCCTCCTGGAGCCTGTTCACAAACTCAGCATAGGGCTCTTGAGGCTTCTGCCGGGTGCTAGAAAAACTTTGGGTTGGCTGTCCGGTATTGGGGACTTTCAAAAACGCCTTGTAGGCGCATTCAGAGGCGACCGTAAGGGTGGCCACCGGCAGGACAATCTGATTGTTGGGGTTACTGAAGGCATCGAAGCCGTAAAGCTGTGCGGCGGTGTAGGCGCCGCCGGAGGCGGCTGCCCTGCTAAAGCATTGCTGGCGGAACTCGCTCTCCCAGATCACAAATTGTGCAGGGCTCAGGAGCATGCGGAAGGTGGTCTTCCAGTCGTCCGGAACCATTAAGTGATTCCTCGCGACCGCCTCTAGCATGCCTCTCACATAGGGGCTGGTGACTCCCACGTCCCGCATCGCTTTGCGGAGCTCAGTGAGGATGTTATAGCTTAAGGGGCGGTACTCGACAACCCGCCGAACAACGCCATCCTCCCCCTCGGTATCTGTGAAATGGACGGGGCACAATGCGAGAATATCGGCATCGTCTTCCGTCAGGGTTTCTTTCCTTTGCAGATCGTGGCTAATACGCTCTGCGAGAGTTTTGAAACCCGCGCCATTACGTGGCGCTGACGGAGGTGCAGTGGCTTCGGAAAATGAAGGCGGAGCAAGGGGAGGGGGCGGCTGAGCCGCGGGAGAGTTTGAGATGGGTGAAGGAGCAAGGGGGGCAGAAGGAGGACAGGCGTCCAATTTAGTGGATAGAGAAAATTCCGGGGTTGAAATTGAAGGTGAAAGATCGAAAGGAGGGCGGCCTACAGCAAGGGAGCCATAGGTCTGCAGGCTGATGGCGACAAAACATTGTCTCCACGTCAGTAGCAGCGACATCGGCGCGCGAGACTCTGTGCGAAGAGTGCGCCCGATGTTTTCCCAGTCCTTAAGATTCAATGTCCCCCCCTCTGGGTACCATGGACACTGAGCTTCAATCTCCTCAACCAATTTGCGCAGCTCCCTTCTCTTTACGGGGACCCTGCCGCATTTCGCTAACGCTTTCAGTTCGTCAACGTGCTTGTCATAAGCCCTGCTTTTGCAAGCTCCCATACTCACCGGTGTTCCGTCGGACGAGAGAGTGTCCTAGGACGCGTGTCTCTGGATGCGCCGATCCAGAGGACAGGCGATACCGAAACGGTGGTCCCTGGATGCGCCGATCCAGCGGACTTCGGTATCGCGGCCCTTTCCCAGGCGACGGTGAGCAGGGTGGAGGTTCGAGGATTCCCGGGTTTCGGCACCAGCTTGTAGTCATCCCCGCAGGGTCGTCGCTAAGGAATAGGCGAGACGCGGAGGAGGTTTCATCTGGTGGAGAGCGTCAGCAACAGGAAGCGCGGGATTTCGTGATCCTGACAACTCTCCCTGTGCTGGTCTCTGGCACCTTTTATTAGGGTTTCATTGTGGGCGTGTAAAGGAGGTGGGTAGGGAGATGAGCGGGAGACCGGGAGACCTGGAGATCATCATGTGATGCATGATCTCACCTGGCTACGTGCGGAGAGGAGCGTAAGCGTCTGAGCCTAATCCTCACCTGGGGGCAAAACCATTGTCCCTGCGCCCGGTGACTGAGCCAGACAGTTCATGACCCGTGACTCATAGGGGGATGAGGAGTGGGGGTGCGGTGCGACCAGCAAGGCCGTAGGTCCGTTGGCGTCCCAACGTTCTACCACGGTGCTGCTGGGTCAGCAGTGCATTACTACATCTCCTCCTTTTTTACATTTTAGAAAAAGGGGGACCGAAATGCTAAGGGGCGATTTAAAGGGACGCTTGTCTCCTCCGCCGTCTGGTCAAGCTGACCAAGCTGCTTGTGTAACATTAGAACTTGGCTGCGGGGTAAGGGAAATTCGAGGGGCTTCTTGCACACGTTACAGGCAATATTAGACACACATTGAACGAAACAAGATCCGATAACGAGGCACACAATTAAACCAATGCAGAGCTGTACAATAGCACTCAACCATCCTCCCGGCAGCCAGCTCCAGATGGCTGACCACCAATGGGGCAAAACATCATACTTCAGATTAGATACAACTTCTTGCAGCTCACGTACTTTCATATGAATCAATTGGGAATTATCAGAAAGATTAAAGCAACACATATTATGTACATTCTCACAACCTTGGTGATGTAATAACAATAAGTAATCAATAGCGGCACGATTGTCTAGGGTCGCTTGACGAAGTTCCTGCTGCTCGGAGGCCAGAGCGTCCAGAGCAATGGAGGTAGAATTGATGGGCTTCGCAAGGGCACAGGCCAGCCGGCCAATAGTCTTGGTGTTACAGGAAACAAGTCCGGGGGCTCCCACAAGGGAAGTTGCGAGGGAGACAGGCTCCGCCTTGGAGAGGGCGACCGCATCGTTTCGACAGGAGGGATCGAAAGGCAGAGCGGAGCGGCGGCGGCGGCGTCCGGGCTCCTGGGGTGGAGCCTGGGGTAGCAGAGAGTCCCGGCAGACAGACAGGCGGAAATGCAGCAATAACAAATAACATAACTTCAAAATTTAGGGCATGCAATAAATTTAAACAATAAAACATGGCTAAACGATACATAGGCTGGATGATGTGCGGAAGGAAGGCAACCCGTGGTTGCATAATTGTCCAATGCATGGCTCTTGCTGTTTGACTACCAAAGCTACAGAGCGATGGCGTTAGAGTCCATGGATTTCTCAAGAGCGTAGGGAGAGCTACTGATAGTCTTTAGCATTGCAGGTTCAGTGATTCTCACGAGCAAGGTTGTGAGAGAAGGCGTGTTCCAACAATATTCAAGCGGCTGAGAACAGCGGAGAGTTCCAAGGGTTAATCTATCAGGAATGTCCCTGGCTGCAACTCCAAGCTTCAGCCAGGGGGCGGCAGAGAGGGAGAGAGAATAGCGATTGTAGATGAGGAGCAGCAACACGCGGCATCAACCTCTGAGCCACAGCTGGCCCAGGCTGCCGTTTGTAAAGGATTCAATGGTGTTGATAGTGAAGTAACCTTGAGTACATTCCACAGCCCGGGCGATGGGCCAGATGCATCGGCGGAGACTTTATCTTTGCGCGGGAGATGAAGACTCTGTTCCCATGGGAAGCAGGAAGGGGGGATGGGGTGAATGGTATTATAACCTGTGCTTCTGGCGGGAAGTGTCATTCCTGCCACTGCGTGTACTTGAGCTTTCTAAGATGTCTTAATAAATGGACTTTTACTCCCAAAGCCTTTTATTTCTGCGTCTATGGAATTCCTTACATTGTGGCAGGAATCTTAATTCATCTATATTCTTGTGCAGTGGACCTCTTGTCTTGCGATGGAGAGGTTGAATGTTACTGCGGAAGGTGCGGTAGCCCCCAAAGAGGGCTCCGACCTTTCCCTTCTGGATCTGGAGAAACCGGCAGGAGAACGGGCCTCGCTGGTGGCTCTTTCCCGTCCTCGTATCAGCACGAGTCTTCCTTTACTCCGTTGGAACGAGGGACGTGACGACGACAATGGGGACTTCCATGAGTCGTTTGGGGCGCTGTCCATGGATCGAGCGCCTGTGGATCGGATCTCTGCCCGTTCTCGTGTGGATTACAAACCTCAGATGCAACCTGTCATGGAGGAGACGGGCTTGACCACCTTTCATGCGGCAACCCAGGAATCCATTGAACGATTCCTGGACTCGTATTTTGGTGATGCTCCCAAGGAACCACCGTGGCACAGCACTGGGGCCCGTCCAAAGGACACCGGGACTCAACCTGGAATTGGGAGGGGTATCCGTACCGCTTCCCAATCGGACCCCCCCCATCCCGGTCCGGCGACCGCACCTGAGGTGCCTCGGGGAGCCACCGGTGGCTACGGCGGCTACGGTGTCTCCGATGGCTCGCTTCCTGATGACGAAGAGTCTGAAGAAAGCCTGCATTCCCAGCCGGACCGGTTTCCTCTCCCATCGAGAGAAGACTGGGAAGAGGAAGTGGGGCGACTTCGAGATGCCCAAGCGGCATGGAACCGTGAACGCCAGCTATGGGAGGAGGAACGGGCACAGTTGCAGCGAGAGCGCGAAAACCTGCAGAGGGACCGGGAACAGCAACGCAAAGAAGTCCAGCTCGAGTTGGACCGTGCCAAAGACGCGCTCCAACGACAATATGCCCAGAATCTGTCAGTCCATGATAAAGTCCTGGAACAGTCCAGACTGGATTTACAACGGCAACGCGAAAGCGTTCAGGCTCTGCGCACGCAAAGTGAACTCACTGAAGCCCTTAAACGGGACGAACTGGTTAAGTTAGAACGAGAAAAAGCTGCTTTGCATGCGCACCAAGATGCATTGGCTCGCAAGGAGAGGGAGCTGGCTGCGTTGGAGAGGGAACTAAGGAGGCAGCAGACCAGGGGGCCCCAAGTTGGAGCCTATGCTGTTACTGATCATGCCGGTGCCAGGGGGGCCACGTACCTGGGTCCCGCCACCCAAACGCCAGCGGCACCGCCAGCGCCCCCGATTCCGCCCCCCCCGTACAACAGCTGCCTGCCCAACCTGCTCAACCAGCGCAACCACCTCCCCAGCAGGCGCCAAGGGCCGTCGAACGGGGCTACTATCGGCCCCCGATACCAGCCCGTTTTGATGGGACCGCTTCCAAACTTCCCTACTTCATCTTGCAACTCAATGCCCACTTGGAAGACTATGATGATCTATACCGGTCCGAACGCGAAAAAATACGGGACATCGGCTCAGTCCTGGATGGGGCAGCAGCCGACTGGTTCGTGACTGTTTTGGATTTGCAGGATGAGGACTCTCGTACAGTGCCCGCATTCCTCCAAGCTTTAAGAGCGCGCTTTCAAGATCCAGGCGCCGAGAATGAAGCTATCCGCACCATCAAAACCATCCAGCAAGGCAACCGCCCGTTTGCAGAATTTGTCCGTGAATTTCGTGCGGCGGCTGCTCGACTTCCTCCTGAGTGGCCTGAACGCATGAAATGCGAATACTTCTCAGATGCGGTGGACAGCAAACTACGTGAAACGGTGTTTTTAATTCGGGTTCCTCGTACCATTGCAGATTGGATCCAGTTGGGGTCTCAGGTGGCGTCTCGTTTGGAATACGCTCGTCAAGGAGGCCGCCCACGCCCTAAAACCACTACTGTGTCCACCAAATCAAGCCCAGCCGCTCCTACCGAAACCACCTCTGAACGCCGTCGCCGACTTGGATTGTGTCTTTACTGCGGAGGGCCAGGTCATCTAGCCGCCAACTGTCCCAAGAAGCAAAAACCAACCGCTCCAGCTCCGCGCACTCCGTCTGCCAAACCACCACGCAGGTCAGGGCCGCCTCCCACTGGCTCGTCTAAAGCGGTGACCGAAGGCGACCCAGAGGAGGGGGAAGCAGCTGTTTGCCTTTCTTCAGCCCCCATGGACATGGGCCCGACTCCTGACGCGGTGAGTGAAGGCAGCGCTCCCATTACTGTTCAAGCATTTCTGGCCAACCCCGCTAAACACACTCGCATTATAGCCTCGGCCCTTGTGGATTCCGGCTGCTCCCACTGCTTAATGCGGCCCCAGGTGGCAGAGGAGCTAGGTCT
>NW_025949595.1:0-26386 GCF_021028975.2 Sphaerodactylus townsendi
CACATGGGTGGCGTGTTCGAACACCCGGGAGGCTTGTCCGGCCCACTCCCAGGCGCACCTGGACACCCGGGAGGCGCAGCCCGCAGACACCTGGGCGGCCTGTCCGCCACCCGGGTGGGCCTGTCCGGCCACCTGGGAGGCATGTTCGAACACCTGGGAGAGGCTTGTCCGGCCCACATGGGTGGCATGTTCAACATTCAGAGGCTTGTCCGGACCCATGGGAGCGTGCCAGGACACCTGGGAACGCAGTCCTGAAACCTGGGTGCATGCGTGTTCAGCCACCTGGGAGGCTTCGCTGCCTCGACATCACCTGGGAGGCATGTTCAGGACACACTCCGGGGAGGCTTGTCCGGCCCACATGGGTGGTGGCGTGCTCGAACACCTGGGAAGCATGTCCGTCCTCTCTGGGAGCTGCAGGTCCGAAAACCTGGGAGGCTTGTCCGCCCATTCCTTGGGTGGCGTGTTCGAACACCGTGTTCGAACACCTGGGAGGCTTGTCCGTCCACATGGGTGGCGTGTTCGAACACCTGGGAGGCTTGTCCGGCACCCTGGGAGGCGTGTCCGGACACCTGGGAGGCGTATCCGGCCACCTGGGAGGCATGTTCAAACACCTGGGAGCGTGTCAGGACACCTGGGAGGCTTGTCCGGCCCCCTGGGAGGCATGTCCGGACACCTGGGAGGCTTGTCCGGCCCCCTGGGTGGCCTGTCCGGCCACCTGGGAGGCGTGTACGAACACCTGGGAGGCTTGTTTATCCACATGGGTGGCGTGTTCGAACACCTGGGAGGCTTGTCTGGCCCCCTGGGAGGTGTATCCGGACACCTGCGAGGCTTGTCCGGACACCTGGGTGGCCTGTGCGTCCACCTGGGAGGCCTGTTCGAACACCTGGGAGGCTTGTCTGTCCACATGGGTGGCGTGTTCGAACAGCTGGGAGGCTTGTCCGGTCACTAAAGCGTGCACGGCCACCTGGGAGGCGCGGTTCGAACACCTGGGAGGCTTGGCCGCTCCCCTGGGAGAGGCGTGTGCAGACACTTCAGGCGTGTCCGGACACTTGGGAGCGTGTCCGGACACCTGGGAGCTGGTCCTCACCTGGGAGACGTGTCCGGCAACCTGGGAGGCCTGTTCGAACACCTGGGAGGCTTGTCCGTCCACATGGGTGGCGTGTTCGAACACCTGGGAGGCTTGTCCGGCCCCCTGGGAGGCGTGTCCGGCCCCCGGGGAGGCGTGTCCGGCCACCTGGGAGCCATGTCCGGAGACCTGGGTTGCCTGTCCGGCCACCTGGGAGGGGTGTTCGAACACCTGGGAGGCTTGTCCATCCACATGGGTGGCGTGTTCGAACACCTGGGAGGCTTGTCCGTCCACATGGGTGGCGTGGTTTTCGAACACCTGGGAGGTTTGTCCGGCCCCCTGGGAGGCGTGTCCTGACACCTGTGAGGCATGTCCGGCCACCTGGGAGGCGTGTTCGAACCCCTGGGAGGCGTGTCCGGCCCCCTGGGAGGCATGTCCGGCCCCCTGGGAGGCATATCCGGCCCCCTAGGAGGCGTATCCGGACACCTGGGAGGCTTATCTGGCCCCCAGGGAGGCGTGTTCGAACACCTGGGAGGCTTGTCCGTCCAAATGGGTGGTGTGTTCGAACGCCTGGGAGGCTGGTCCGGCCCCCTGGGAGGCGTGTCCGGCCCCCTGGGAGGCGTGTCCGGACACCTGGGAGGCATGTCCGGCCACCTGGGAGGCGTGTTCGAACACCCCGGGAAGTTTGGGTTGTCCGGCCTCACATGGGATGGCATGGTTCGAACATCTGGGAGGCTTTGTCCGGCCCCCTGGGAGGAAGTTCCGGCACTCTGGGAGGCGTGGCTGGACACCTGGGAGGGGCGCGGTCCAGACACCTGGGAGTGTGTGTCCAGGACACTCCGGGAGCGTGTCCGGAAACTTGGGTGGCCTGTGCGGCCACCTGGGAGGCCTGTTCGAACACCTGGGAGGCTTGTCTGTCCACATGGGTGGCGTGTTCGAACACCTGGGAGGCTTGTCCGGCTGCCTGGGAGGCGTGTACGGCCACCTGGGAGGCGTGCAGAGCCCGAACACCTGGGGTGTTTGTCCCCGCCCCTGGGAGGCGTGGTGGTGACACTCCGGGAGGCGCGTGTCCGGACACCTGGGAGCGTGTCCGGACACCTGGGAGCGTGTCCGGACACCTGGGAGACGTGTCCGGCAACCTGGGAGGCATGTTCGAACACCTGGGAGGCTTGTCCGTCCACATGGGTGGCGTGTTCGAATACCTGGGAGGCTTGTCCGGCCCCCTGGGAGGCGTGTCCGGCCCCCTGGGAGGCCTGTCCGGCAACCTGGGAGCCATGTCCGGAGACCTGGGTTTCCTGTCCGGCCACCTGTGAGGGGTATTCGAACACCTGGGAGGCTTGTCCATCCACATGGGTGGCGTGTTCGAATACCTGGGAGGCTTGTCCGTCCACATTGGTGGCGTGTTCGAACACCTGGGAGGTTTGTCCGGCCCCCTGGGAGGCGTGTCCTGACACGTGGGAGGCATGTCCAGCCACCTGAGAGGCGTGTTCGAACCCCTGGGAGGCGTGTCCGGCCCCCTAGGAGGCATGTCCGGCCCCCTAGGAGGCGTATCCGGACACCTGGGAGGCTTATCTGGCCCCCAGGGAGGCGTGTTCGAACACCTGGGAGGTTTGTCTGTCCAAATGGGTGGTGTGTTCGAACACCTGGGAGGCTGGTCCGGCCCCCTGGGAGGCGTGTCCGGCCTCCTATGAGGCGTGTCTGGCCCCCTGGGAGGCGTGTTCGAACACCTGGGAGGCTTGTCCGTCCACATGGGTGGCGTGTTCGAACACCTGGGAGGCTTGTCCGGCCCCCTGGGAGGCGTGTCCGGACACCTGGGAGGCGTATCCGGCCACCTGGGAGGCATGTTCGAACACCTGGGAGGCTTGTCCGGCCCCCTGGGAGCGTGTGCGGAAACCTGGGAGGCTTGTCCGGTCTACTACAAGTGTATGCGTATTCGAACACCTGGGAGGCTTGTCCGGCCCCCTGGGAGGCGTGTCCGGCCACCTGGGAGTCGTGTTCAAACACCTGGAAGGCTTTTCCGTCCACATGCGAGGCGTGTTCAACCACCTGGGAGGCTTGTCCGCCCCCCTGGGAGGCGTAAAGGACATTCCTGGGAGGCGTGTCCTGACACACTCCACGCAGGTCCGGACACCTGGGAGACGCAAGGTCCGGCAACCTGGGGAGGCATGTTCGAACACTCCCGAGGCTTCCTCCTCCGTCCACATGGGTGGCGTGTTCGAACACCTGGGAGCGTGTCCGGAAACCTGGGTGGCGTGTCCGGCCACCTGGGAGGCGGATTCGAACACCTGGGAGGCTTGTACCTCCACATGGGTGGCGTGTTCGAAAACTTGGGAGGTTTATCCGGTCCCCTGGGAGGCGTGTCCGGACACCTGGGAGGCATGTCCGGCCACTTGGGAGGCGTGTCCGGCCCCCTGGGAGGCGTGTCCGGCCCCCTGGGAGGCGTGTCCGGCCCCCTGGGAGGGGCGTCTGGACACCTGGGAGGCGTGTCAGGCCACCTGGGAGGCGTGTTCGAACACCTGGGAGGCTTGTCCTTCCACATGAGCGGCGTGTTCGAACACTTGGGAGGCTTGTCCGGCACCCTGGAAGGCGTGTCCGGACACCTGGGAGGCGTGTCCGGGCACCTGGGTGGCCTGTCCGGACACCTGGGTGGCCTGTCCGGCCATCTGGGAGCGTGTCCGGACACCTGGGTGGCGTGTTTGAATACCTGGAAGGCTTGTCCGGCCCCCTGGGAGGCGTGTCCGGCCACCTGGGAAGCGTGTTCGAACACCTGGGAGGCTTGTCCTTCCACATGAGCGGCGTGTTCGAACACCTGGGAGGCTTGTCCGGCGCCCTGGGAGGGGTGTCCAAACTCCTGGGTGCCTGTCCGGACACCTGGGTGGCCTATCCGGCCACCTGGGAGCGTGTCGGGAAACCAGGGAGGCTTGTCCGTCCACATGTGTGGTGTGTTCGACTACCTGGGAGGATTGTCCGGACCACTGGGAGGCGTGTCCGGACACCTGGGAGGCATGTCCGGACACATGGGAGGCGTGTCCGGACACATCGGAGGCGTTTCCGGCCACCTGGGAGAGGTGTTCGAACACCTGGGAGGCTTGTCCGTCCACATGGGTGGCGTGTTCGAACACTTTCTGTGAGGCGTGTCCGGCACCCCTGGGAGGCGCGGTGTCCGGCCCCCTCAGAGGCTTGTCCGGACACTCCTGGGAGGCATGTCCGGCCACCTGGGAGGTGTGTTCGAACACCTGGGAGGCTTGTCCATCCACATGGATGGCGTGTTCGAACACCTGGGAGGCTTGTCCGGACCCCTGGGAGGAGTTTCCGGCACTCTGGGAGGCGTGGCTGGACACCTGGGAGGCGTGTCCGGACACCTGGGAGCGTGTCCGGACACCTGGGAGCCGGGCCGGAAAACTGGGAGGCCTGTCCGGCCACCTGGGAGGCCTGTTCGAACACCTCCAGGCTTCGGTCTGTCCACATGGGTGGCGCACTCGAACAGCTGGGAGGCTTGTCCGGCCGCATGGGAGGCGTGTACGGCCACCTGGGGGGCGTGTTCGAACACCTGGGAGGCTTGTCCGGCCCCCTGGGAGGCGTGTCCGGACTCCTGGGAGGCGTGTCCGGACACCTGGGAGGCGGGTCCGGACACCTGGGAGCGTGTCCGGACACCTGGGAGACGCGGTCCGGCAACCTGGGAGGCGCGGCTCGAACACCTGGGAGGCTTGTCCTTCCATTACGGGTGGCGTGTTCGAACACCTCAGGCTTGCTGTCCGGCCCACATGGGTGGCGTGTTCAAACACCTGGGAGGCTTGTCCGGCCCCCTGGGAGGCGTGTCCGGCCCCCTGGGAGGCGTGTCCGGCCACCTGGGGAGCCATAACCGGAGACCTGGGCTGCCTTGTCCGGCCACCTGGGAGGGGTGTTCTAACACCTGGGAGGCTTGTCCATCCACACCGGGTGGCGTGTTCGAACACCTGGGAGGCTTGTCCGGCCCACATGGGTGGCGCGGTTCGAACACCTGGGAGGTTTGTCCGGCCCCTGGGAGGCGCGGTCCTGACACTCGGGAGGCATGTCCGGCCACCTGGGAGGCGTGTCCGGCCCCCTGGGAGGAGTGTCCGGCCCCCTGGGAGGCATGTCCGGCCCCCTGGGAGGCATGTCCGGCCCCCTAGGGAGGCGTATCCGGACACCTGGGGAGGCTTATCTGCCCCCTGAGGCGTGTTCGAACACCCGGGAGGCTTGTCCGTCCAAATGGGTGGTGTGTTCGAACGCCTGGGAGGCTGGTCCGGCCCCCTGGGAGGCGTGTCCGGCCCCCTGGGGGGCATGTCCGGACACCTGGGAGGTACTACGTCCGGCTCCCCTGGGAGTGAGTGTTCGAACACCTCCGGGGAGGCTTGTCCGCCCACATGGATGGCGGAAACCAACACCTTGGAGGCTTGTCCGGTCCCCTGGGAGGAGTGTCCGGCGCTCTGGGAGGCGTGGCTGGACACCTGGGAGGCGTGTCCAGACACCTGGGAGTGTGTCCAGACACCTGGGAGCGTGTCCGGAAACCTGGGTGGCCTGTGCGGCCACCTGGGAGGCCTGTTCGAACACCTGGGAGGCTTGTCTGTCCACATGGGTGGCGTGTTCGAACACCTGGGAGGCTTGTCCGTCCAAATGGGTGGTGTGTTCGAACGCCTGGGAGGCTGGTCCGGCCCCCTGGGAGGCTTGTCCGGCCCCCTGGGAGGCGTGTGCGGACACCTGGGAGGCGTGTCCGGACACCTGGGAGCGTGTCCGGACACCTGGGAGCGTGTCCGGACACCTGGGAGACGTGTCCGGCAACCTGGGAGGCATGTTCGAACACCTGGGAGGCTTGTCCGTCCACATGGGTGGCGTGTTCGAACACCTGGGAGGCTTGTCCGTCCACATGGGTGGCGTGTTCGAACACCTGGGAGGCTTGTCCGGCCCCCTGGGAGGCGTGTCCGGCCCCCTGGGAGGCCTGTCCGGCAACCTGGGAGCCATGTCCGGAGACCTGGGTTGCCTGTCCGGCCACCTGTGAGGGGTATTCGAACACCTGGGAGGCTTGTCCATCCACATGGGTGGCGTGTTCGAATACCTGGGAGGCTTGTCCGTCCACATTGGTGGCGCACCGGAACACCTGCGTTTGGTCCGGCCCCCTCGGGAGGCGCCGCATAATCCCGACACGGGAAAGTCATGTCCAGCCACCTGAGAGGCGCAGCCGGAATCCCTCGGGAGGCGTGTCCGGCCCCCTGGGAGGCATGTCCGGGCCCCAGGCATGTCCGCCCTCAGGAGGCGCGACATCCGGACACCTGGGAGGCTTATCTGGCCCCCAGGGAGGCGCAGCCTCGAACACCTGGGGAGGTTTGTCCGTCCAAATGGCAGGTGGTGCCCGAACACCTGGGAGGCTGGTCCGGCCCCCTGGGAGGCGTGTCCGGCCTCCTATGAGGCGTGTCTGGCCCCCTGGGAGGCGTGTTCGAACACCTGGGAGGCTTGTCCGTCCACATGGGTGGCGTGTTCGAACACCTGGGAGGCTTGTCCGGCCCCCTGGGAGGCGTGTCCGGCCCCCTGGGAGGCATGTCCGGCCACCTGGGAGCGTGTCCGGACACCTGGGAGACGTGTCCGGCAACCTGGGAGGCATGTTCGAACACCTGGGAGGCTTCTCCGTCCACATGGGTGGCGTGTTCGAACACCTGGGAGCGTGTCCGGAAACCTGGGTGGCGTGTCCGGCCACCTGGGAGGCGGATTCGAACACCTGGGAGGCTTGTACCTCCACATGGGTGGCGTGTTCGAAAACTTGGGAGGTTTATCCGGTCCCCTGGGAGGCGTGTCCGGACACCTGGGAGGCATGTCCGGCCACTTGGGAGGCGTGTTCGAACCCCTGGGAGGCGTGTCCGGCCCCCTGGGAGGCGTGTCCGGCCCCCTGGTAGGCGCGTCTGGACACCTGGGAGGCATGTCAGGCCACCTGGGAGGCGTGTTCGAACACCTGGGAGGCTTGTCCGTCCGCATGGGTTGCCTGTTCGAACACCTGGGAGGCTTGTCCGGACCCCTGTGAGACGTGTCCGGACACCTGGGAGGCGTGTCCGGCCACCTGGGAGGCGTGTTCGAACACCTGGGAGGCTTGTCCTTCCACATGAGCGGCGTGTTCGAACACCTGGGAGGCTTGTCCGGCCACCTGGGAGGCGTGTGCGGACACCTGGGAGGCGTGTCCGGGCACCTGGGTGGCCTGTCCGGCCACCTGGGAGTGTGTCCGGAACCCTGGGTGGCGTGTCCGGCCTCCTAGGAGGCGTGTCTTGCCCCCTGGGAGGCGTGTCCGGACACCTGTGAGGCGTGTCCGGCCTCCTAGGAGGCGTGTCTTGCCCCCTGGGAGGCGTGTCCGGACACCTGGGAGGCTTGTCCGTCCACATGGGTGGCGTGTTCGAACACCTGTGAGGCTTGTCCGGCCCCCTGGGAGGCGTGTTCGAACACCTGGGAGGCTTGTCCGTCCACATGGGTGGCGTGTTCGAACACCTGGGAGGCTGGTCCGTCCACATGGGTGGCGTGTTCGAACACCTGGGAGGCTTGTCCGTCCACATGGGTGGCGTGTTCGAACAACTGGGAGGGTTGTCCGGCCCCCTGGGAGGTGTGTCCGGACACCTGGGAGGCGTGTCCGGACACCTGGGTGGCTTGTCCGTCCACGTGCGTGGCGTGTTCGAACACCTGGGAGGCTTGTCCGGCCCCCTAGGAGGCGTATCCGGACACCGGGGAGGCTTATCTGGCCCCCAGGGAGGCGTGTCCGGACACCGGGGTGGCCTGTCCGGACACCTGTGTGGTCTGTCCGGCCACCTGGGAGCGTGTCTAGAAACCTGGGAGGCTTGTCCGTCCACATGGGTTGCGTGTTCGAACACCTGGGAGGCTTGTCCGGCCCCCTGGGACGCGTGTCGGGACACCTGGGATGCCTATCCGGCCCCCTGGGAGGCGTGTACGGAAACCTGGGAGGCTTGTCCTTCCACATGAGCGGCGTGTTCGAACACCTGGGAGGCTTTTCCGTCCACATGGGTGGCGTGTTCGAACACCTGGGAGGCTTGTCCGGCCCCCTGGGAGGCGTATCCTTACACCTGGGAGGCGTATCCGGCCACCTGGGAGGCGTGTCCGGAAACCTGGGAGGCTTGTCCTTCCACATGAGCGGCGTGTTAGAACTCCTGGGAGGCTTGTCCGGCACCCTGGGAGGCGTGTCCAGACACCTGGGAGGCGTATCCGGCGACCTGGGAGCGTGTCCGGAAACCTGGGAGGCTTGCCGGTCCACATGGGTGGTGTGTTCGAACAACTGGGAGGCTTGTCCGTCCACATGGGTGGCGTGTTCGAACACCTGGGAGGTTTGTCCGGCCCCCTGGGAGGCGTGTCCTGACACCTGGGAGGCATGTCCGGCCACCTGGGAGGCGTGTTCGAACCCCTGGGAGGCATGTCCGGCCCCCTGGGAGGCGTGTCCGGCCCCCTAGGAGGCGTATCCGGACACCTGGGAGGCTTATCCGGCCCCCAGGGAGGCGTGTCCGGACACCGGGGTGGGGTGTCCGGCCACCTGGGAGTGTGTCCGGAACCCTGGGTGGCGTGTCCGGCCTCCTAGGAGGCGTGTCTTGCCCCCAGGGAGGCGTGTCCGGACACCTGGGAGGCGTGTCCGGCCTCCTAGGAGGCGTGTCTTGCCCCCTGGGAGGCGTGTCCGGACACCTGGGAGGCTTGTCCATCCACATGGGTGGCGTGTTCGAACACCTGGGAGGCGTGTCCGGCCACCTGGGTTTCGTGTCCGGACACCTGGGAGCGTGCCAGGACACCTGGGAGGCTTGTCCGTCCACATGGGTGGCGTGTTCGAACACCTGGGAGGCTTGTCCGGTCACCTGGGACGTGTGTCTGGACACCTGGGAGGCGTGTCGGGAAACCTGGGAGGCTTGTCCGTTCACATGGGTGGCATGTTTGAACACCTGGGGGGCTTGTCCGGCCCCCTGGGAGCGTGTCCGGAAACCTGGGAGGCTTGTCCGGACAACTGGGTGGCGTGTTCGAATTCCTGGGAGGCTTGTCCGGCCCCCTGGGAGGCGTGTCCGGACACCTGCGAGGCTTGTCCGGACACCTGGGTGGCCTGTCCAGCCCCCTGGGAGCGTGTCCAGAAACCTGGGAGGCTTGTCCGTCCACATGAGAGGCGTGTCCGAACACCTGGGAGGCGTGTCCGGCCCCCTGGGAGGCGTGTCCGGATACCTGGGAGGCGTGTCCGTACACCTGGGATCGTGTCCGGACACCTGGGAGTGTGTCCGTCCGGGACCCTGGGTGGCGCAAGGTCCTGCCACCTGAGAGGCGTGTTCAATCACCTGGGAGGCTTGTCCCCGTCCAAATGGGTGGGTGTGCCTACCACCTTGGGAGGCTGGTCCGGCCCCCTGGGAGGCGTGTCCGGCCTCCTAGGAGGCGGTTCTTCCCTGGGAGGCGCAGCCTCGAACACCTGGGAGGCTTGTCCACCCGGCCAAGGGTGGCGTGGTTCGAACACCTGGTAGTGCTTTGTCCGGCCCTCTGGGAGTCATGTCCGGACACCTGGGAGGGGCGTGACCGGCCACCTTCCTGGGAGGCATGTTCGAACACCTCCAAGTAGGCTTGTCCGCTCCCCTGGGAGCGAGAGCGGTAACCTGGGAGGCTTGTCATCCCACATGAGCGGCCTGTTCGCCCAACACTTCTGGGAGGCAAGGCTTGTCCGGCACCCTGGGAGGCATGTCCGGACACTCCGTGAGGCGCGTGTCCGGGCACCTGGGGTACCCTGTCCAGACACCTGGGTGGCCTGTCCGGCCATCTGGGAGCGTGTCCGGCCATCTGGGAGGCTTGTCCGGCCACATGGGTTGCGAGTTCGAACACCTGGGTGCTCGTCCTGCCCCCTGGGAGGCAGTGCGGACACCTGGGGAGGCGTGGTCTCACACGGGAGGCGTGTTCGGGAACACCCCTTCCGGGGAGGCTTGTCCTTCCACATGAGCGGGCGTGTTCGAACACTTTCAGAGGTGGCCAGTCCCGCACCCTGGGAGTAATGTCCGGACATTTGGGAGGCGTGTCCGGGCACCTGGATGGGCCTCTTCCTGACACCTGGGTGGCCAGTCCGTCCATCACAGAGCGTGTCCGGACACCTAAGGCTTGTCCACGCCACATGGGTTGAGTGTTCGAACACCTGGGAGGCTTTGTCCGCCACCCCTGGGAGGCGCAGTGCGGACACCTTGGAGCGTGCTCCGGACATCTGGGAGACGTGGTCCGGCAACTCAGGGAGGCATAAGCTTGAACACCTGGGAGGCTTGTCCTGGCCCACATGGGTGGCGTGCAGCCTCGAACACCTGGGAGGCTTGTCCATTCATTGGGTGGGCGTGGTTCGAACACCTGGGGAGGCTTGGTCCGGCCCCTGGGAAGCGCGGTCCGGCCACCTGGGGAGCCATGTCCGGAGGACTGTGCTGCTCTGTCCGGGAAGCCACCTGGGAGGTGTGTTCGAACACCTGGGAGGCTTGTCCGTCCACATGAGCGAGCGCGCTCCAACACCTGGGGAAGCTCGTCCGGCCCCCTGGGAGGTGTGTCCGGCCCCCTAGGGGCGCGCGATCCGGGACACCTTGGGAGGCGCCCGCCCCCCAGGGAGGCGTGTCCGGACATTGGGGTGGCGTGTCCGGCCACCTGGGAGGCGTGTCCGGACACCTGGGAGGCGTGTCCGGACACTTGGGTGGCATGTCCGGACACCAAGCGTGTCCAGAAACCCGTGGAGGGCTGTCCGGGTCATTACGGGCTGCGTGCAGTCTCGGACACCTGGGAGGCTTGGAACCGGCCCCCTGGGAGGCGTGTGCGGACACCTGGGAGGAGTGTCCGGACACCTGGGAGCGTGTCCGTTCACCTGGGAGCGTGTCCGGAAACCTGGGTGGCGTGTCCGGCCACCTGGGAGGCGGATTCGAACACCTGGGAGGCTTGTACCTCCACATGGGTGGCGTGTGGTTCTCAAACCCGGAGGTTTATCCGGCCCCCTGGGAGGCGCAAGGTCCGTATCACCTGGGAGGCATGTCCGGCCACTTGGGAGGCGCGGTTCGAACGCCTGGGAGGTGTGTCCGGCCCCCTGGGAGGCGTGTCCGGCCCCCTGGGAGGCGCGTCCGGACACCTGGGAGGCATGTCAGGCCACCTGGGAGGCGTGTTCGAACACCTGGGAGGCTTGTCCGTCCGCATGGGTTGCCTGTTCGAACATCTGGGAGGCTTGTCCGGCCCCCTGGGGATGGCGCGGTCCGGACACCTGGGTGGCGTGTTCGGCTACCGGGAAGGCTTGTCCGGCCCCCTGTGAGGCGTGTCCGGACACCTGGGAGGCGTGTCCGGCCACCTGGGAGGCGTGTTCGAAAACCTGGGAGGCTTGTCCTTCCACATGCGCGGCGTGTTCGAACACCTGGGAGGCTTGTCCGTCGCCCTGGGAGGTGTGTCCAAACTCCTGGGGGCGTGTCCGGACACCTGGTTGGCCTATCCGGCCACCTGGAAGCGTGTCGGGAAACCTGGGAGGCTTGTCCGTCCACATGTGTGGCGTGTTCGACTACCTGGGAGGATTGTCCGGACCCTTGGGAGGCATGTCCGGACACCTGGGAGGCCTGTCCGGACACATGGGAGGCATGTCCGGCCACCTTGGAGGCATGTTCGAACCCCTGGGAGGCGTGTCCGGCCCCCTGGGAGGCGTGTCCGGCCACCTAGGAGGCGCGATCCGGAAACCTGGGGTAGGCCGTCGCCGGTCGACATGGGTGGTGTAACTGAACAACTTCAGGGGAGTGTTTTGTCCGGCCCACATTGGTGGCGTTGTTCGAACACCTGGGAGGGTGTCCGGCCACCCTGGGAGGCGTGTCCGGACACCTGGGAGGCATGTCCGGCCACCTGGGAGGCGTGTCCGGCCCCCTGGGAGGCGTGTCCGGCCCCCGGTGAGGCGTGATCCGGACACCTGGGAGGTGCTTTCATCCGGCCCCCAGCGCGTGTCCGGACACCGGGTGGGGTGGCGTGTCCGGCCACCTAGGAGGCGTATCCGGACACCTGGGAGGCGTGTCCGGCCACCTGGGAGGCATGTCCGGACACCTGGGTGGCCTGTCCGGACACCTGGGAGCGTGTCCAGAAACCTGGGAGGTTTGTCACCATTATGGGTTGCGCGTTCGGACAATCTGGGAGGTTTGTCCGGCCCCCTGGGAGGCGCGTGAAAGACACCTGGGCAGGAGTGTCCGGACACCTGGGGAGCGTGTCCGTTCACCTGGGGAGCGTGTCCGGAAACCTGGGCGGCGTGGTCCGGCCATCTGGGAGGCGGATTCAAACACCTGGCCCGAGGCTTGTACCTCCACATGGGTGGCGCGGTTCGAAAACCTGGGAGGTTTATCCGGCCCCTTGGGAGTATGGTCCGGACACCTGGGAGGCATGTCCGGCCACTTCGTAGTATGTGAACCAACCCCTGGGAGGCGTGTCCGGCCCTCTGGGAGGCGTGCGCAGGTCCGGCCCTCTGGGAGGCGCCAGCCCGACACCTGGGAGGCATGTCAGGCCAGCTGGGAGGCGTGTTTGAACACCTGGGACGCTTGTCCGTCCGCGATAAGCTGCCTGTTCGAACACCTGGGAGACTTGTCCGGCCCCCTGGGAGGCGTGTCCGGACACCTGGGTGGCGTGTTCGAATACCGGGAAGGCTTGTCCGGCCCCCTGTGAGGCGTGTCCGGACACCTGGGAGGCGTTTCCGGCCACCCTGGGAGGCGTGAGTTCGCCAAAACTCTGGTAGGCTTTGTCCTTCCACATGAGCGGGCGTGTTCGAACACTCTGGGAGGCTTTGTCCGCCTTCCCGGGAGGTGTGTCCAAACTCCTGGGGGCCAGTCCGACACCTGGTTGGCCTTATCCGGCCACCCGGGGAGTGCGTGTCGGTTCCTGGGAGGCTTGTCCGGCCCACATGTGTGGCGCAGTTCCCATCACCTGTGAGGATTGTCCGGACCCATGGGAGGCCTGTCCGGACACCTGGGAGGCGTGTGCGGACACCTGGGAGGCGTGTCCGGCCACCTGGGAGGCATGTTCAAACACCTGGGATGGTGTCCGGCCCCCTGGGAGGCGTGTCCGGCCACCTAGAGAGGCGTGTCCGGACACCTGGGAGGTGCTTCATCCGGCCATTGTAGGCGTGTCCGGACACCGGCATGGCGTGTCCGGCCATCTGGAAGGCGTGTCCGGACACCTGGGAGGCGTGTTCGGACACCTGGGTGGCATGTCCGGACACCTATCAGGCCTGGGTCCGGCCACCTGGGAGCGTGTCCAGAACTCTGGGGAGGCTTGTCCGGCCACATTACGGGTTGCGTGTTCGGACAACTCCGAGGCTCGGTCCCGCCCTCCGGGAGGCGTGTGCGGACATCTGGGAGGCGCGGGTCCGGACACCTCGGGAGCTGGGTCTCGGCTCACCTGGGAGCGTGTCCGGAAACCTTCTGGTATGTCCGGCACACCTGGGGAGGCGGATTCGAACACCTGGGAGGCTTGTACCTCCACATGGGTGGCGTGTTCGAAAACCTGGGAGGTTTATCTGGCCCCCTGGGAGGCGTGTCCGGACACCTGGGAGGCATGTCCGGCCACTTGGGAGGCGTGTTCGAACCCCTGGGAGGCGTGTCCGCCTTGGGGAGGCGTGTCCGGCCCCCTGGGAGGCGCGTCCGGACACCTGGGAGGCATGTCAGGCCACCTGGGAGGCGTGTTCGAACACCTGGGAGGCTTGTCCGGGCCCCAAGCATGGGCTGCCTGTTCAATCACCTCAGAGGCTTCTGTCCGCCCCCCCCGGGGAGGCGCGGTGTCCGGACACCTGGGTGGCGTGTTTGAATACCTGGAAGCCTTGTCCGGCCCCCTGTGAGGCGTGTCCGGACACCTGGGAGGCGTGTCCGGCCACCTGGGAGGCGTGTTCGAACACCTGGGAGGCTTGTCCTTCCACATGAGCGGCATGTTCGAACACCTGGGAGGCTTGTCCGGCGCCTGTAAAGAATTCAATGGTGTTGATGGATCGCGCCTACCCGGGGAGGGGGGTGGGGCTGCCTTACGAGACATTCCACGCACTGTTCTTTCCCCCTCCCAGTTGGGGTTGGCTGTCACCCGATCTCAAACGTCCACTTCTCCTCCACCCCCCGTTCCCAGTCTCGTCTCTCCTTTCCTGCGGGAACTGGAGGAGACGGGCTTGACCACCTTTCATGCGGCAACCCAGGAATCCATTGAACGATTCCTGGACTCGTATTTTGGTGATGCTCCCAAGGAACCACCGTGGCACAGCACTGGGGCCCGTCCAAAGGACACCGGGACTCAATCTGGAATTGGGAGGGGTATCCGTACCGCTTCCCAATCGGACCCCCCCCCATCCCGGTCCGCTTAATCAATACCTGAGGTGCCTCGCTGGGGAGCCACCGGTGGCATACGGCGGTTACGCTGCTCTCCGATGGCTCGCCTCCTGATGACTTTAAGAGTCTGAAGAAAGCCTGCATTCCCAGCCGGACCGGTTTCCTCTCCCATCGAGAGAAGACTGGGATGAGGAAGTGGGGCGACTTCGAGATGCCCAAGCGGCATGGAACCGTGAACGCCAGCTATGGGAGGAGGAACGGGCACAGTTGCAGCGAGATAAACCCTGCAGAGGGACCGGGAACAGCAACGCAAAGAAGTCCAGCTCGAAGTTGGATCCGCAAGCCAAAGACGCCATCTAACGACAATATGCCCAGAATCTGTCAGTCCATGATAAAGTCCTGGAACAGTCCAGACTGGATTTCTTACAACGGCAACGCTGCAGCTGCCTGTTCTGGCTCTGCGCACGCAAAGTGAATTCACCGAAGCCCTTAAACGGGACTTAACCGTTAAGTTAGAACGAGAAAAAGTTGCTTTGCATGCGCACTAAGACGCATTGGCTCGCTAAGGAGAGAGAGCTGGTCATGCGTTGGAGAGGGAACTGGCGAGGCAGCAGACCAGGGGGCCCCAAGTTGGAGCCTATGCTGTTACTGATCATGCCGGGTGCTGGGGCCACGTACATTGGTCCCGCCACTCCAAACAAACGCCAGCGGCACCGCCAGCGCCTCCGATTCAGGCCCCCCCCAGTACAACAGCTGCCTGCCCAACCTGCTCAACCAGCGCAACTTCACCTTCCCAGCAGGCGCTTCAAGGGTCATTTAACGGGGCTACTATCGGCCCCCGATACCATTCCGTTTTGATGGGCAAGCTTCCAAACTTCCCTACTTCATCTTGCAACTCAATGCCCACTTGGAAGACTATGCTGATCTATACCGGTCTGAACGCTGTGTCATACGGGACATCGGTCTCAGTCCTGGATGGGGCAGCAGCCGACTGGTTCGTGACTGTTTTGGATTTGCAGGATGAGGACTCTCGCGATATGCGTGCTCGCGATTCCTCCAAGCTCTAAGAGAGCGCTTTCAAGATCCAGGCTGAATGAAGCATATCCGCACCATCAAAACCATCCAGCAAGGCAACCGCCTGCTGCAGAATTTTGTCCGGGAATTTTCGTGCGGCGGTTGCTCGACTTCCTCCTGAGTGGCCTGAACGCATGAAATGCTTAATACTTCTCAGACGCGGTGGACAACAAACCACGCGGAAACGGTGTTTTTAATTCGGGTTCCTCGTATTCATTGCAGATTGGATCCAGTTAGTCTCAGGTGGTGCCCTCGCTGGAATACGCTCATTAAGGAGGCCGCCCACGCCTCTAAAACCACTACTGTATCCACCAAATCAAGCCCAGCCGCCTCCTACCGTAAAACTACCTCTGAAATCCGCCGCCGACTTCTGGACGTGTCTTTACTGGCGGAGGGCCAGGTCATCTAGCCGCTAACCGTCCTAAGAAGTAAAACCAACAACCCTTCCTTCCGCGCACTCCGCCTGCCAAACTAACACCATCATAAGTCAGGGCCGTTCTCGCTGGCTCGTTTAAAGCGGTGGTGACCGAAGGCTACACCCAGAGGAGGGGGAAGCAGCTGTTTGCCTTTCTTCAGCCCCTCTGATGGACATGGGTCCGACTCCTGACGCGTGAGAGTGAAGGCAGCGCTCCCATTACTGTTCAAGCATTTCTGGCCAACCCTCGCTAAACACACTCGCATTATAGCCTCGGCTCTTGTGGATTCCCGGGCTGTCTCCCACTGCTTAATGCGGCCCCAGGTAGCAGAGGAGCTAGGTTCAGACCGAATTCCTCTGGCTAAGCCCATACCCTTCAATTCAAATGGATCGCAGCCCCCTCGGAAACTAAGGACCGGCCCAGTACAAAACACAGCCGGTTCTCCTCCGCTAAGCCGACCATTGTGGGAGAAAATTCGCTTCATTTTACCAGTGGCCAAACACTCCATAGTTTTGGGCATGCCTTGGTTATTGTTACATGAACCAAAATTCATTTGGAAAGAAAGGATCCTAGAATTCACCGACCCTCCCTGCGGTGGAACACATGAATTGGGAAGAAAACCCAACGCCTCCTGACAATAATACCCCTCCCCTGGCTTCCTCAGTGATTGCTCCCGATTCCATTGGCATCCCACCTGCATATCACGATCTAGCCAGAGTTTTTCGCCAGCAGGAATGCCATCAGTTGCCACCCCACAGAGACACTGACTGTAAAATTGTCATACAACCAGGGGCACAACTACCCAGCGGGTAGAATCTACGCGCATGAGAGTCCCAATGAGGAGAAGGAACTTCGTGCCTTCTTAGACAAGAACCTTGCTCTATGGTTCATACGGGCGGGTCAATACCAAACACAATAACACGCTGCTCCCCGCTTTGTTTGTCAAAAAGAAAGATGGGTCTTTACTGCTTTGCACAGATTATCGGTAAGTCTCAACGCGGTCTCCCCTGTCCAATAAACATCCTTTGCCTTTGATCAAGGACCTTTTAGATGCACTCGGCAAAGGACGCATTTTTACCAAATTGGACTCTGAGAGAAGCTTACTACAGAGTCAGAATTGCTGAAGGATATGAACACCCGATCAAGGTTAACACAAAGTTTGGACAGTTTGAATACTTAATAATGCCATTCGGGTTAAGTGGGGGCCCCGGAGCTTTCTATGGCCCCTTATCAACGAAGTTCTCCGCGATTTACCGTACAAGGGAGTTGTTGTATACTTAGATGACGCTTTAATTTACTTCCACAAACCATAGAAGAGCATGAAATATTGGTTCGAGAGGTATTGAAACGCTTTGCTTTGACAACTCTCTCTTTGCCAAACTCTCCAAACCAGCTGTTTTCATCAGACCTCCATTGACTATTTGGGTTACCGGATCCTCACCCGAGGGCTTAAAAATGGATCCTGTTGAAAATTGACGCGAGTCCTCCAATGGCCTGCCCCCCACCAACCGCAAAGAACTCCAGTCGCTTTCTTTGGTTTTGTTAATTTCTATCGCGGGATTTTATACCCCAATTTGCTGAACTGACTCTCCCTCTCACAGACCTCTTTACGCACTAAGGGTAAAGATCCACCAACCGCCAAGTTCGGGGCCCCCCTTTCCTGGTCTGAGGAATGTCAAACAGCCTTTCAACTATTAAAATTCAAGGCTATCAATCTAACCTATCCTAAAGCACCTCCGATCCAGATCTCCCGTTTGTGGTTCACGTGGACGCCTCGGACAAAGCACTTGGGGCAGCCCTGTTGCAGAAAAATCATGATGGTAGACTGGTTCCGTAGCTTATTTGTTCAAAAAAAAATTCTCTGGTGCCGAACTCAATCCGGACTGTGGGAGACAAAGCTACCGAGTCCATCAAAGTAGCACTCTCCTCTTGGCGCCATTGACTGGAGGGGGCTGGGCACCCTCTTTCAAGTTTGGTCGGATCATCAAAACCTGGCAGCTCTTTCCACCCCCCTCAAGATGTCCGCGAAAACAACTTCGTTGGGCCGAATGATTTTCTCGTTTCTCTTTTACAGTCCATTTTTTCCCCTTGGGAAAACTAACAAACTGGTTGACGCGCTCTCGGGCTCTACCCGGGGAGGGGGGTGGGGCTGCCTTAATGGTGACATTCCACGCACCGTTCTTTCCCCCTCCCAGTTAGTTGGTTATCACCCGATCTCAAACGCCCACTTCTCCTCCACCCCCCCGTCCCAGGCTCGTCTCGCCTTTCCTGCGGGAACTGGAGGAGGGGGGGCTGCGCGAGCCTCCAGCGGCCGAAGGAGACTCCCAATTGCGTTTGGAGAATGGAGTTTGGCGGAGGGGGGACCGTTGGTACCGCCTCCCCCCCTCCGCAAGCAGGTTCTTGAAGCTTGCCACGCCCTCGCTCGGCTGGACATTTTGGCTTTTTTGAAAACTTCTGCATTTAGCCCGCCGGTAGTTCTGGTGGCGCCGCAATGCGTTATTATTGACAGCATGGCTAATAAAGGCCGCTCGGTTTGTGCAGAAGCCAAAACCATCCCGGGAAAGCCCCATGGACTATTGAAACCTCTCCCGGTAGCCTCCCGCCCTTGGGAAGTCATTCTCCATGGATTTTATTACAGATTTGCCCGACAGTCATGGCAACACGGTTTTATGGGTGGTGGTAGACTTATTCTTCTGGGCAAGCCTTATTTTATTCCATGTGCTTCCATCCCCTCCGCTCTTAAGTTAACGGCTGTTTATTCAACATGTTTACCGCCTCCATTCGGCCAGCATTAATGTGGTCTCCGATCACGGCCCCCAATTCATCCTCTTCAAAGTTCTGGAAAGCGTTTTTAAGTTGTTAGTCACCGGCCGTCGCAGCCTCTTACCACGCTCAAAGTGACGGCGATCGGAGAGAAATCTAACAGAACCCTAGAGCAGTATTTACGCAGTTACACCAACTACCACCAAGACAATTGGTGCGAAGCTTATTCCGCTTATGAGTAATGCCTACAACAATGCGCGTGTTCATAGTAGTACAAAGAAAACCCCCTTTGAAATCGTATCTCGTCGCCTTTTCCCGCCGTTGCCACAACTACCCGCAGCTTTTGGACCCCCCAGAATTTTCACCAATGGATTTTCATCCTCAGTTGAGGGATGGAAGTGGGTCCAGACCGCTTTACAACAAGCAAAGGACTCCCAAAAACTGCAAGCGGATAAACACCGCTCGGATTTTCCTCTGCGCGTGGGCTCCTGGGTGTATTTATCTACAAACAATATCAGAGACGTGCATAAATATTCCAAACTTGGCAAGAGATTTGTGGGACCTTTTCAGATTACTAAAGTGATTAATGATGTCACTGCTCGCTTAGATTTGCCTAACTCTCTTAGTAACATCCATCCTGTCTTCCATTCCAGCTTACCGCTCAAGGAGGCTCCTGGCTTCCGATGCCTGGCACGACCTCGGGCCGGAGAGTGTCCCCCCACCGACTATTATTGATGGCCACAAGCACTATGAAATTGACGCTATCTTGGACTCTCGCGACCGCAAACGCTTGCAATATTTAGTTTCTTGGGTGGGATATTCCTCTGGGTATAATCAATGGGTTTATTCCCAAAACATTGAAGCCCCCAATCTCTTTATTTCTGCTTTTCACCCCACTTTTCCAAGATAAACCCGGGGGAAGGGGTCTTCTCTTTAGGGGAGGCAGAGTGTAAAGAATTCAATGGTGTTGATGGTGAAGTAACCTTGAGTACATTCCACAGCCCGGGCGATAGGCCAGATGCATCGGCGGAGACTTTATCTTTGCGCGGGAGATGAAGACTCTGTTCCCATGGGAAGCAGGAAAGGGGGATGGGGTGAATGGTATTATAACCTGTGCTTCTGGCGGGAAGTGTCATTCCTGCCACTGCGTGTACTTGAGCTTTCTAAGATGTCTTAAAAAAAGGACTTTTACTCCCAAAGCCTTTTATTTCTGCGTCTATGGAATTCCTTACAGCACCCTGGGAGGTGTGTCCAAACTCCTGGGGGCGTGTCCGGACACCTGGGTGGCCTATCCGGCCACCTGGGAACGTGTCGGGATACCTGGGAGGCTTGTCCGTCCACATGTGTGGCGTGTTCGACTACCTGGGAGGATTGTCCGGACCCCTGGGAGGCGTGTCCGGACACCTGGGAGGCATGTCCGGACACATGGGAGGCGTGTCCGGACACATGGGAGGCGTGTCCGGCCACCTGGGAGGCGTGTTCGAACACCTGGGAGGCTTGTCCGTCCACATGGGTGGCTTGTTCGAACACTTGGGAGGCTTGTCCGGCCCCCTGGGAGGCGTGTCCGGCCCCCTGGGAGGCGTGTCCGGACACCTGGGAGGCATGTCCGGCCACCTGGGAGGCGTGTTCGAACACCTGGGAGGCTTGTCCGTCCACATGGATGGCGTGTTCGAACACCTGGGAGGCTTGTCCGGCCCCCTGGGAGGAGTTTCCGGCAGTCTGGGAGGCGTGGCTGGACACCTGGGAGGCGTTTCCGGACACCTGGGAGTGTGTCCAGACACCTGGGAACGTGTCCGGAAACCTGGGTGGCCTGTGCGGCCACCTGGGAGGCCTGTTCGAACACCTGGGAGGCTTGTCTGTCCACATGGGTGGTGTGTTCGAACAGCTGGGAGGCTTGTCCGGCCGCCTGGGAGGCGTGTACGGCCACCTGGGAGGCTTCTCCATCCACATGGGTGGCATGTTCGAACACCTGGGAGGCTTGTCCGACCCCCTGGGAGGCGTGTCCAGCCACCTGTGAGGCGTGTTCGAACACCTGGGAGGCTTGTCCGTCCACATGAGTGGCATGTTCAAACACCTGGGAGGCTTGACCAGCCCCCTAGGAGGCGTGTCCGGACACTTGGGAGGCATGTCCGGCCCCCTGGGTGGCCTGTCCAGCCACCTGGGAGCATGTCCGGAAACCTGGGAGGCTTGTCCGGCCCCCTGGGAGGCGTGTCCAGCCACCTGGGAGGCATGTCCGGCCCCCTGGGTGGCCTGTCCGGCCACCTGGGAGCGTGTCCGGAAACCTGGGAGGCTTGTCCGTCCACATGGGTGGCGTGTTCGAACCCCTGGGAGGCTTGTCCGGACCCCTGGGAGTCGTGTTCGAACACCTGGGAGGCTTCTCCGTCCACATGAGTGGCGTGTTCAAACACCTGGGAGGCTTGTCCGACCCCCTGGGAGGCGTGTCCAGACATTTGGGAGGCATGTCCGGCCCCCTGGGTGGCCTGTCCGGCCACCTGGGAGCATGTCCGGACACCTGGGAGGCTTTTCCGGCCCGCTGGGAGGCGTGTCCGGACACCTGGGAGGCGTGTCCGGACACCTGGGAGCGTGTCCAGAAACCTGGGTGGCGTGTCCGGCCACCTGGGAGGTGTGTTCGAACACCTGGGAGGCTTGTTCGTCCACATGGGTGGCGTGTTCGAACACCTGGGAGGCTTGTCCGGCCCCCTGGGAGTCATGTCCGGACACCTGGGAGGCGTGTCCGGACACATGGGTGGCCTGTCCGCCCACCTGGGAGCGTGTTCGGAAACCTGGGACGCTTGTCCGTCCACATGGGTGGCGTATTCGATCACCTGGGAGGCTTGTCCGGCACCCAGGGAGGCGTGTCCGGCCCCCAGGGAGGCGTGTCCGGACACCTGGGATCGTGTCCGGACACCTGGGAGCGTGTCCGGACACCTGGGACACAGGAACACGGCCCCCTGGGAGGCGAGTTCCGGACAGGCCACCTGGGAGCGTGTCCGGAAACCTGGGAGGCTTGTCCGTCCACATGGGTGGCGTGTTCGAACACCTGGGAGGCTTGTCCGGCCCCCTGGGAGGCGTGTCCGGACACCTGGGAGGCATGTCCGGACACCTGGGATCGTGTCCGGACACCTGGGAGCATGTCCGGAAACCTGGGTGGCGTGTCCGGCCACCTGGGAGGCGTGTTCGAACACCTGGGAGGCTTGTCCGTCCACATGTGTGGCATGTTCGAAAACCTGGTAGGCTTGTCCGGCCCCCTGGGAGGCGTGTCTGGACACCTGGGAGCGTGTCCGGAAACCTGGGTGGCGTGTTCGAACACCTGGGAGGCGTGCCCAGACACCATGGAGCGTGTCAGGACACCTAGGAGGCTTGTCCGTCCACATGGGTGGTGTGTTCGAACACCTGGGAGGCTTGTCCGGCCCCCTGGGAGGCGTGTCCGGACACCTGGGAGGCGTGTCCGGACACCTGGGAGCGTGTCCGGAAACCTGGGCGGCGTGTCCGGCCACCTGGGAGGCGTGTTCGAACACCTGGGAGGCTTGTCCGTCCACATGGGTGGCGTGTTCGAACACCTGGGAGGCTTGTCCGGCCCCCTGGGAGGCGTGTCCAGCCCCCTGGGAGGCGTGTCCGGACCCCTGGGAGGCATGTCCGGACACATGGGAGGCATGTCCGGCCACCTGGGAGGCGTGTACGAACACCTGGGAGGCTTGTCCATCCACATGGGTGGCGTGTACGAACACCTGGAAGGCTTGTCCGGCCCCCTGGGAGGCGTGTCCCACCCCCTGGGAGGCGTGTCTGGATACCTGGGAGGCTTGTCCGGCCACCTGGGAGGCGTGTTCAATCACCTGGGAGGCTTGTCCGTCCACATGGGTGGCGTGTTCAAACACCTGGGAGGCTTGTCCGGCCCCCTGGGAGGAGTTTCCGGCCCCCTGGGAGGCGTGGCTGGACACCTGGGAGGCGTGTCCGGACACCTGGGAGTGTGTCCAGACACCTGGGAGCGTGCCTGGAAACCTGGGTGGCCTCTCCGGCCACCTGGGAGGCATGTTCGAACACCTGGGAGGCTTGTCTGTCCACATGGGTGGCGTGTTCGAACACCTGGGAGGCTTGTCCGGCCCCCTGGAAGGCGTTTCCGGCCCCCTTGGAGGCGTGTCCAGCCCCCTGGGAGGCGTGTCCGGCCCCCTGGGAGGCTTGTCCGGCCACCTGGGAGGCGTGTCCGGACACCTGGGAGGCGTGTCCAGACACCTGGGAGCCTGTCCGGACACCTGGGAGCGTGTCCGGAAACTTGGGTGGCGTGTCCGGACACCTGGGAGGCAGGTTTTAAATAATTTTGACTGTGTAGTTAACAAGTGCCTGCAGTTGTGAGCTGCTTGAATCTGTGTCAAGGACAACTGTGGAATTTTGGAGCCTAATTGAGTGTCTGTCTTCAGATTACTTTGTGGGCAGCCTGTTAGTGATTTACGCTTGAGACCCCCACACTTTGCTCTCTTGGTCTCCAGACAGGCGGGGTGTTTAAAGCAATTACTCAACAACTAACAGGATTTCCATCTACCTAGTGGAGCTATCGTGACTGGGCTAATGGCAGCTAGGAAACGCCTGAGAAATACAGAGGAGCTGAGCCCTCCTGCGTCCAAGCAACAAAAAATAGACGATTTTCTGTTACCTCAGGGTGAGACTCCGCTTACATTTACTATTTCAACATCAAATCGGTTCTCCCCTTTGACTCTGGAGGAAAACACACCCCTTGCCCCCTCTGAAAATGAAGGTGGAACAGTGGGAGTCACTAACAATGCTGTCTCAAGCTTCAGCTTACCCACGAGGAGCCCCATTAACTTAGACTCAGAGAAGCTGGCTACGACATCACAACCCACCTCCTGGGAAGGAGATATAACATGCAAGGCATGTCTGAGAAGTGTGTCTGACACTGCCTCTCTTTGCAATCTTGTTGCTAGAACTCTTAGCAACATTTACAGTGAAACTAAAAAGATCCAAATGAACTTAGACTCATTGTGTAATCAATCTTCTGAGCAACATGCTATGGATTCAGCTCACAGAACAGAGAACAAGGGTGAACTAAAGTTGACAGAACCATCTGCACCATTCACCTTAAATGCAAACAAATCTGGCTCAATTTTTCAGAGTACCTTTAATACCCAGCATGTTAACTATCAACAACTGATACTTGAGAACAATAAAATCTGTCTCAATATTTTCTACTATAATGGCTGCTTGCCTGTCTGGAACTCTTTGAGTCTAGCTAAACGCCATCTAAGTGTGTTACTTAAAATCAGAGCAAAGGAGATAGATCTGATCTCAGTAGAATCAATCAATGCTTCAAATTACCTGAATGACCATCAGAGAGTACTACTAACATTTGTTTCACCAGTTATTACAAAAGAACTGTGGAAACATAGGATTACTCTTAAGAGCAAAGGCATTCTCCCCTCACGGGTTTTTCATAATATTATTGTGTCTCCATTAGTTCCAAACCTCTCAAAAAGGAGACTTAATCCTGATTTGGAATTGCCCGATACATCTGCAAACAGGAAACTGATGGGCGAAGTTCAGTTTGAGGTCAACCCCAGGGATCCCTCTCTTCATTCTATGGCACAGGATCTTAACCATAGCCCAGGGAAATGGGACCACACCAGGAATCGCTTGTTGGAACAAACTAATTTAGAACAGACAACACCTTCTGAGCCTTATGGGAACAAAATCTCTCAAGAACTATACATTTGCCCTCCTAAGACTCTGCCTGCCTCCACTGTTATGGAAGACCTCTGTATCCCTTCTCAGTTGGCTCCTCAACATTCCTTAGAGTTACCTCAGATGGATTATGAGTTGGACTTTCATCTCTTTAAAGACTTGCAATTGGGATCTCAACAGGATACAAAGGGAAAAACCTGGGCCCAAGAGCTGAGCGAACTGATGGAGAAACCTCACCCCTCAGCTTCTTCGGAAATTAGATCTTCACCAGATGGAGATATAGAAGGAACGGAGATCATTGAAGTGCACAATAATGGAGACTCCAGATCCAGTGCTACAAATAACTGTTGCGTTTTTTTAGATGCCAACAAATCCCTGGAGAAACTTATAGAACTGGACTGACGCCAGCCCCTCGATGCCAATTTCCCTTCCCAAATTCGTTTAGTATCCTGGAACATTGCGGGTTGGAACAACAAAGTTGCAAGACCTGAGTTTAGGGAAATGTTAACGGGCTATGATGTTATCTTGCTGCAGGAGACTTGGTCTGCATCTCAGATCTTTCTCCCGGGTTTTTTATCATATTGTGTCCCAGCCTTTAAAGCAAATTTAAAAGGAAGGGCCCAAGCAGGTTTATCAATACTAATTAACTCTAACTTTGATGTCCATGTGAAGGTTCTCCCAGCAGCTTCCAAATTTGCACAATCTGTTCTGTTAACTAATGAACATTTTAACACAATTTTAACAAATGTATATTTACCTCCACTTACAGATAGACTCGAGTTATCCAACCAATGGCATGATTTTGGTAACTATTTTGAAGAGTTACTGGTGAAATTCCCCTCAGCTGACTTCATAGTAGCTGGAGATTTTAATGCCAGACTGGGGGGAAATGAACAGGCCCTATATGATGCTGTTGGGGTTGACCCAGAGTTCTTACCAGAGGGCTGCTGTCTATCTAGAATATCTAAAGACAAGACAATTAATGTAGCTGGAGTTTATTTGTTTAAATTTTGTATCAGTTTTAATCTGACTATTTTAAATGGCTTGACCAATTTTAACGGATCAGGTGAATTTACATATCTCTCAAAAAGAGGGTGCAGTGCTCCTGACAAGGTCCTAGTATCCTCTAAGATCAGGAAACATGTTAAAGAATTTCAGATTGGTTTTAATCATATGAGCGATCATCTACCACTAACTATCACCATATCAATAAACCACTCCTTTTCTGAGGCTAAACCAGCTAGCCCGTTACAAATTGTTAGAATGAGTTGGCCTAAAAATAATACTGGGGAAGTCAGCACCATACTTTATTCCCATAAGCTCATGGCCCTAAGATCACTCACTCTTCAAACTATTAATCCTGTTTGTGTTTTACGCACATTTGAAGAGCTAACGCAGGAGATTATTGCCACTACTACCAGTCATGTGGAAAGAACCAAATCAAGAAGTCGACATGACCTAGTACTAAATGATGAATACTATCGCACAAAGAGACTCTTACGGGAGACATATGCAATCTTTAGAGATACCTCCTGTAGTAACACCTTGGGTACATACTTCTCCCTAAAGAACCAACTTCATAGTATTCTCAAAGAACGTAAATTGATACTACTAAATGATCACTGGGAGCAACTTGTACAGGCAATAAACTGTAACGACTCAAGGAAGTTTTGGTCCCTTGTATCCAATGACTCAGGTTCACTTAGTTTCCACGCAGCTTGTATACCCAGTCATATCTGGCAGAAATACTTCCTTGACGTTTTTAATGAGACCCTTCATTTTCCTAATTTGCATGTTTCTGCCTACATAAACGACAGTCCAGAGTGGCCCCCTGTCTGTGCAGAAGAAGTGCGTGAAATTGTGCTTAAATTAAAGGACCACAAGGCTCCAGGACCCGACGGGTTCCCCCCAGAGTTATTTAAGAACTTTGTTGACTGGTGGTCCCCGGTACTAGCAGCTCTTTTTACATCCGTTAATCAAACAGCTCTTGTACCATCAGATTGGACCCATGCGATTATAATTCCTGTCTTCAAAAAGGGAGATTTTTTGCTCCCTTCCAATTACCGTCCGAT
>NW_025949596.1:0-11453 GCF_021028975.2 Sphaerodactylus townsendi
CAGAGCACTCCTGACAGATGGCCATCCAGCCTCTCTTTAGAAACCTCCAAAAAAAGGAGACTCCATATTGCATTCCACTGTCGAACAGCCCTTACTGTCAGGAAGTTCTTCCTAATGTTTAGGTGGAATCTGTTTTCCTGCACCTTGAACCCATTACTCCTGGTGCCAGTCTCTGGAGCAGCAGAAAACAAGCTTGCTCCCTCACCAACATGACATCCCTTCAGATATCTAAACATGGCTATCATGTCATCTCTTAACCATCTCTTCACCAAACTAAACATACCCAGCTCCCTAAGACTCTCCTCGTAGGGCATGGATTCCAGACATTTTACCATTTTGGTTGCCCTCCTCTGGACTCATTCCAGCTTGTCAATAGCCTTCTTGAATTGTGGTGTCCAGAGCTGTTCACAGTATTCCAGGTGAGATCTAACCAGTGTAGAACAAAGAGGTACAATTACATCCCTCAATCTAGACACTATACTCCTACTGATGCAGCCCAAAATCGTATTGACTTTCTTGGCCATTTCATGACACTGCTGACTTTTGTTCAGTTTGTGGTCTAAGACTCCCAGATCCCTTTCACACTTTTGTCAAGCCAGATGTCACCCATCCTGTATCTGTGCATTTCATTTTTTTCTGCCTAAGTGTAGTATCTTACATTTATCTCTGTTGAAATTCGTGTTTGTTCTGGCCCAGCTCTTTAATCTGTCCAGGTCATTTTATTTTTATAATTTTTTTATTGATATTTTGGATTGTTACAGATTTATGCTATACATCTTTATGTTTCATCCTCCATATCCTTTTACCCCCCCTTTCCCCCCCTTCTTCTTTTCTTCTTTAAATGTGCAGCAGTAGGTCCATTCTTTCTAGTCTTCTTTTCCAGTTTTCTTCTGTGATTCCAATTTCGTTTAACCAGTCTTTGAATTCAGTCCAGATCCATTTCATATCCTTTTGTTTTTCTTGCCATATTTGGTTTCTTGACATTATGTCAAAAATTTATAATTGTATTTGTTCCCATATACATTCCAACCATTTCTGTGTTGTCCAGATTCTTTTGTCTTTCCACCCTAATGCTATTACTGCATGGGCCATTCTGATCATAAGTTTAAATAGCATTCTCTTTGTTCTATTATTGTATATTCCAGTATACCTATAAATAATAGATCTATGTTTATCTTTATTTTTACTTTCACATATTTTTCCATATACATTGTAACATTTTCCCATAGGTGTTTTACCTCTGGACATTCTAACCGCATATGGGTATAAATTGTATTTTTATCCCCACAATGCCAGCATTTCGGGCTGAGTTCACTTATCATATATGCCAATTGTTTCGGTGTTCTATACCATTTTAACATTAGTTTCTTCTCCAATTCTGCATATTTCTCTATTTTTATCTTATTTATATTTTCTATCGTTTGTTTTATAAAATCTATGTCTTTTACTCCATCTTGTTGCCATTTTTCCATTACAGCTCTCACCATAAACTCTTGATCTTCTATCGCATATTTATATAGAACTCCTAGCATTTTTCCTTTCCTTTCATCGTATATTTTTATACAATTTTTCATTATACAATCTCCTTTTATCCTGGAAACTTTTATCTTTTCCCAAATGCCTCTTAATACCAACCAGTTCTCGGTGCCTCCTTTTTCCATAAAATGTGGAAACGTTATCAACTTTCTCTCTTTCATTATACAAATGTGCTACTTTTTGTAGTCCTTGTCTTTGTAGAGATCTTATTACTTGGCCTCCCTCCTTACTAACCATGCTCCCTATTGGTGCCGTGTCCAGAATTCCTGGCATCCATTTCCCTTTCCATTTTTCCCAAATCTCCGATATCACTTTTTGGGGGCCTATTAGTTTTTGTCTTTCTGTTTTTGAACAACTTGAATACATTCCAAAGCTACCAATATTCAGATTTATCTCATTTTCAAATTTAATCCATCTATCTTTTTTATCTATTTGAATTCCCATCAAACTTTTTATTTGAAATGCCTCATAATATTCCTGTAGTTTTGGGATTCCCCAACCCATTAGATTTTTAGACATAAACTATTCACAATTCCTCACCCACATGGTTTCTTTTTTGATTAAAATATGAATTTAATTTTCTTATCCCATTCTTCAAACTGCTTCTTCTTAATCTCTAATGGTAAAGTACGAAATAGAAGAGTTTTGGCATTATACATATTTTTAATGCCACAATTCTCCTAGAAATAGATTCTTCCCTTGCCAATCTTTTAGTTGCTTTGTTATTTTTTTTCCATATTACTTCATAATTATATGACCAGGTCATTTTGAATTCTGACCTGGTCCTCTTGTGTATGAACTGCCCCCTCCTAATTTGGTGTCATCTGCAAATTTGTTTAGCATGCCCTCTATTCTAACATCCAAGTCATTGATAAAAATGTTGAATAGCACCGGGCCTAGGACAAAACCCTGTGGCACCCCACTAGTCACTTCTCTCCAGGATGAAGATGAGCCATTAATGAGCACCCTTTGAGTTCAGTCAGTCAACCAATTACAAATCCATCTTAACAGTAGCTTTGTCTAGTCCACATTTCACTAGCTTACTTGAGAGAATATTATGGGGGCACTTTGTCAAAAGCTTTACTAAAATCAAAGCTTTACTAAAATCAAAGCTATGTCCACAGCATTCTCTTCATCTACCAAGCTTGTCACTCTATCAAAAAAAAGAGATAAGATTAGACTGGCATTACTTGTTTTTCAGAAACCCATTGCTGACTTTGAATCACAGTATTCCCTTCTAAGTGCTGGCAGACCATTTATTTAATGATCTGCTCCAGAATCTTCCCTGGTATTGATGTCAGGCTGACTGGATGGTAATGATGAAGGTCAGTGGTTCCGATGGTGGTGGGATTCAAACAGTGGCGCCGCTGCACACACGCACCTCCAGTCCCTATTGGGCAGGGAGGTTGCTTTAGTAACCCCTTCTCGGCACTCAGAAAAAATTAGTAACCACTTCTAGAGAAGTGGTGAGAACTGGTTGGATCCCACCTCTGATTAAGGTCCTCCTTTCCCCCCTTTTTGAAGATGGAGATATCATTAGCCCTCCTCCAGCCCACTGGGACTTTTCCTGTTCTCCAGGAGTTCTTAAAGATTATAGCAAGTGGTTCTAAGATTATTTCTGCCAGTTCTTTAATATCCTGGGATGTAGTTCATCAGAGCCTGGAGAGCCAGGTATTCCTGCACTAATTCCTTATTTATTTTGTGCTGAATTTGTCCTACTGTATCTTCTGTTTCATTTTCTCCTGGATGAGCAACGTTTCCTTTTTGGGAAAAGACTGAGGCAAAGAAGGTGTTGAGTAGTTCTACCTTTTCTCCATCCCCTGTTAGCATTTTGCCATCTCCTCAATGCAGTGACTATCCTATCATTTTTCTTCCTTTCTACAGACATAACCAAAAAAGCGTTTTTTTGTTGTTTTTAACTTCTCTAGCAAGCCTTAGCTCATTGTGAACTTTAGCTTTTCTGACTTTCTCCCTACACATCCTAGTGTTTGAATTCCTCTTTGGCGATTTCTCCCCTTTTCCATTTCTTGCACATGTCCTTTTTAAATCTTAGCTCAGTTGAAAGTTCTTTAGACAGCCATCCTTGTTTCCTGAGATACCTCCCATTTTTCTTCCTCCTTGGAACTGTTTACAATAAAGGTATTCAGTTCCATTCCACAGTGGACCATCCTGGCAGATTTAATCCCTTTGGATCAAAGGAAGATCTGGTTTAAACCAGATCAGCTATCTGTCATGGAAATTCAGCATTATTGCTTCATGGAAGTGGGATTTCCCCTTATATTCCATTTTCTGTCTGGAAACTGAGTCCACACGAAATTGGGTATAGGACATGAAGCCTGCTGGGTAACCTTGGACTAGTCACAATTCTTTCAGAACTCTCTCAGCCCCACCTACCTTGCAAGTCAGGAGAGGAAGGGAAAAGGAGTTTGTAAGCCCCTTTGAGACTCTTTTAAAAGTAGCTTTTCTTCTTCTTCCTCCTTTCAAGTGCCACCACTCCTTGCATTTTCCATGCGCCATATGAGCCGTCATTTTTAGTTCTGATCATGATACTGCTTGCTCTCTTCAATTAATGTCCAATTCAGATTGCTCTTTGTACATTCTTGCTGTGATATGGCTTTGGGGGTTTTCCCTCTCTTTCTTTCTTAACCCTTTGAGCCCCTTTCCCCGAGGCTCTGTACATTAGTGGAGATGGTGACAGATTTGGTTGCAGTAGGGTTGGTCAGTTGTCATGGCAGCATGGTGTTGATAAAGGGATCTTTAAAATATTATCTTCTAGGTAGTCCTTTTTACAACTGTCCACTGTAATCGCAGAACAGTGACCAGGGATTGGCGAGGTATTGTCAGGATGCCCAGTGGGTGCTGGGAGCTGCTTGCTGCTTTTGACTTTGGGGGGATGGGCATTGTATTGTGTGTAACTGTTTCTTAGTGCTTTCACCACCAGATGCTGGCCAAGGTCAGCTCCAACGGACACTTGCTCTTATCGAAACTGTCCACATATTTCCCTGTTTGTTCACACGCGGGAGGGGGGAATCCTCTTTTCATATATTGTTGTTTGCCCGGGGAAAAGTCAATTCTGGCTTTTCCAAGCTGTCCTTTGGATGTATGAATAAACCTCTGTTCTCTGCAAGGTATTGTTTCAATCATTGAGGATCTGACAGGTATACAGTAGGGGTCAGTGGAAGGCACCCAAGTTGGTAGGAGTTGTTCCGTGCATCTATTACAATTCAGACCCTCCAAGTACTGAATGAATGGAGCCTCCTCTGGATACTTACAAGAATTGGACACAAGTCTCCAGACTATGGTGTACCCTAGTCTGATGGGGACCCTTCCCAATTCCAGCTGTGCGTGTATTGCTATGCACCTGCACATCCCAGTACTGCATGCAAATTTACCAGATTGTGTTCGGCTTTTAACATAAACAATAGCTTTGGAATAGCCTCACTTTTGGCCACGAAATTTAAATTTCTTCTCCCATATTGCTCTATGAAACTTTTCAAATTCTGCCTTAAGCTCTGACTTGGTCATGCTTTTCGCTAACTTGTACATGTTGAATCAATAACAGTTACAGTCACTTTATATTTGTTTGGTCATAAAAGCACATAAAAGGAATTGGGCTAAGAAATACATAAATGTATTAAAAGAATGGTGAAAATGAACAAAGGAACTGAGCAATTGCCCATTATGAACAGCTGTAGCTGTGTCCCATCTGGCAGCAAGACTTCTTCTGTATTTCTGTCTCACTTTTTTTTTTGCAACTGGTGAGGCTCATGTCTCACAGAAGTACGCGCCTGGGAGAATCCAGAAGATCTCCCGATCATCCACTTTTTGGCAGTGGGTCTTGGTGCTGCTCGTGGGTGAGAGCATCCTGCCAGGCTCCAGGAGTGAGGCTGTCTGGGCAGAGCTCCTGAGGCACCATCGCCCACATGCCCCTGAATGAAGTCAGCCTCACCTGTCCTAGAGATGTTGCTGCTTCTGCCGCCTTGGCGGAAGAGGACTTATTCCCCCCTCCCACCCACAGCCCAGTGGCTGAGACCAGGCATATCAAACGGGCTGCAGAGGGCGATCAGTTCATGGTAATCAAGGAGCCTCCTTCTGGCAGTGTTTCTAATGGCTACAACACATAGCAACGTGCAAGACCGCTGAACCAGCAGGACTGAATCAAGTCTGCATTTCACAAGCCACCTACTGCTGTGGGGATGCCGCTATCCACCTACTGGGTGAGAGAGGAATGGTAGAAATGAAACGTGTGAATAGATGGCAAGGTGCCAGAGTGGCACCAGACTAGACAGGGAGGCAACCTTATTATATGGAACCAGAGCATCCCTCCAGCAACCGTCATCAGTGAAATAACTGGTCTCAACTCATTTGTAGCAAGTGACCCATTAGTAATCCTGAAATGACTCTGCACAGTTAACAGTGGGTTCCAATGACAACTGTGTGGCCACTTCATGGATGGTTCAACTGGTTTGTGTTTGTGCAAAAAGAGTCACAGCAATATCCGATATTGGCAAATTTTAGCCATGAGTCAACTGATCAGAAATGTCTTTCCTGTTCCACCTGTATGTCCTATGGACAGCATTTCTCCTTTCTTGCTGAGAAGAACTCAGTAGTTTCTTTGAAAATGTCACTTGGGTGACCGGGGGGGGGGGTGTGTGTTGGGGGAAGACTGCCTCTTCTCCTCTAAGCCAGATGTTTAGTTCTTGAACAGGGAAGTTGCAATGACCAAGTGGCTACTTATGCACAAAACTGGCTCTCAATAAACTCTGCCAGAAAGCCTCACCATGAGCTTGTCTCAGGTGTAAGCGGGGTGTGTGTGTGCGTGTGTGTTTCCAGCAAACTGCATTCACCTGGCGCCCCTCTTCATGTCCAAGTTTCCAGCATTCCCAAGCCTTGTGGGTGCAGCTTGTTATCACCTGGAGACCTGAGAAGTGAATACCGTAAGCTGCTTTGGGCCTGCTATGGCAGGGGAGAGCAATCTAAAAACAGAATAAAGAAATGATTAAACTAAAATGGGTAACAACATCTTTCCAGCTGGCTGAGGCGTGGGGAAGAGGGCAGCCATCTGGGACTCTGTTGACATTGGGGGAGGGGGTAAACTCACCCCACCCCCACCCAGGAGCAGCAGTGGCGTAGGAGGTTAAGAGCTCGTGTATCTAATCTGGAGGAACTGGGTTTGATTCCCAGCTCATAACACTGAGCCTGTGGAGACTTATCTGGGGGAATTCAGATTGGCCTGTACACTCCCACACATGCCACGTGGGTGACCTTGGGCAAGTCACTGCTTTTCGGGGCTCTCTCACCCCCACCCCCCCCACCGGGTGTTTGTTGTGGGGGGGGGGGGGCAAGGAGATTGTAAGCCCCTTGGAGTCTCCTGCAGGAGAGAAAGGGGGGATCTATGAAATCCAAACTCTTCTTCTTCTTCAGTATGATCCTGAAGAGAGCGATTAGGGCCGGACTGGCTTCGCAGTGGACGCAGGATTCCTGACCTAGTCCCTCCTCTGCCCACCACAGCCCAGAAACTGTACATGTTTGTGTCTTATGCCTCCTAATGCAGCACCCATGGGCGTGGAGGTGGTGGCACCACAGTCTCACTCAAGGCACTCTCCTTTTGTGGGGCATGGAGCCAAGGAGCACTTGTAACTCTGTCCTCCTCCAGTGGCCGTAACTAGATGGCCAGAAGAGCACAGGCAGCCTTCAGCCGGTTTATTCAGCTTGAAGCCAGTTTAATTCCTTTCATAAAAAGCCAGGACTTTGATGATCTCAAAGTCACGCGCCGTCTGTTCTGAGATTCCATTAGTAGTTTTCATTTTGCCCTTTGGCAGCACTGAGGAAAATCAGGTGAAAGTGGAGTGGGTAGTGCTGAATCATCCACAGAGCAACATTTCCTAGAGAGGGTTTAGAAATCCTCTGCCAAGACTGAAAACAAAACAGCCAATATTGCAGTGCCCTTGCGCAGAGCTTTGGTGTAGCCTCAATTGGAATGTTATTATGTGGGGTTTTATTGCTGCATCTCAAACAGGATATGGCAAATCTGGAAAGAGTACAGAGAGGACAGGGACAAAAGATTATGGTGGGGATGGGGGGTGGTAACAACATGAGGAAAGGCTGTAGAGCGTAGAGGTTGCCCTGGTTTTGCAGAAACAGAGATCCTGAGGGGTGAGGGGCAGCTCTGGAGCAGGAGGCTACATCCAGCCAGCAGGGACCCCTGAGGGGACATAAAGCACCAGCCCAGTCACAGCTTTTTTCTTGCACAAACCGTTTTATTGAAAACCACCAGGAGTATTGGTTGGCCTTTCTCCTCCTCCTCCTGGGTGGTGGTCGTGAGTCGTGGTCCTCCTCCTGGTCTTCTTCTTCTTCTTCTTCTTCTTCTTCTTCTTCTTCTTCTTCTTCTTCTTCTTCTTCTTCTTCTTCTTCTTCTTCTTCTTCTTCTTCTTCCCTGCTTTTAAAAACGACACTGCTTTTAAAAACTTTTTTTCTCCCAGCAGCCCTTGGCAGGCTGGAAGGCCTCTCTAGCTAAGCTCCACTCTCTTCTTCTTTGGCCCCTGCTCTTTAGCCAGATCCGCCTCTTCCTATCCACTCCCTGGTTGTAATTCTGGGAGATCTTTGGGGTCCTTCTGCAGACTGGCAAGCCTACAAAAGCCACCTAGGCCCGCAGAGCCGTTGCTCCATTATCCAGACTCCGTGCTGCCTCCCCACCCCTGTGTGTCAGCCTTTAAGCAACCCTGCTGTTGAGGGTGCCCTGGAGGCCTTCTCCTGACCCCACTGGTCCCTTGAGTGAGTCTTGGGGTTGGATGCAACAGCAAGCTACAGACAGCTGTTAAAATTTTGAAATGGGGATGAGGGAGAACAAGAAAAGAAAGCAACAGGGGTGCATTTCCTTTTAAATAGATATGGCCATAGAGTTTTCACTGGCTCCTTGAATGGTGTAACATATCCAGGTGCAGCCCAGAAATGATGTCATGCTATTGATGCTCCCACCCTTCAGTCTCCCACTGAATGCCAGGTCCTGGCTGGCAATTCTACCTACAGGTTCTGTGCCCTGAGGCCACCTTTCCGTGCACCCTTGGTTACCAACCTATCCCCCCCCCCTCATATTGAGAAGGCTTTCTGGAAGTGGTCCCCAGGCCTGAGGGAGGCACATGATGCCCCTTGAGGCCACAGAGCTCAATGCTGGGGGGGAAGATTGTGAACTTTGGGTCTGGGAGAGGCCTGGAGGGAGCCTGTTTCCTGTGCCCTGGTCCTGCAGAACCAATGAGGCCACACAGGTAGGTAGGAGGGAGTAGTGGGAATGGCTGTGGTACAAACCAAACTCCAGCTGTGAGGAAACGCATCTGAGCTGATATCATGCATGATTTGTCATGTGCTTTTGACCTGGGTCTCTATGCTGACCCAGTACTCCCACACAGTGTGTACTTAAGATCTGTGATAGTGTACAACAGTCTGGGTGAGAGCCATAACCCCCACAGGTATCTGAAATTCCATAGCAGTGAGACTAGTTCTCCCCGCCTCCCCCCCCCCCCCCCCCCCAGACCCCCCCCGGGGTCTCTGACTTCCCAGAGCAGTGAGACTAGTTCCCCCCCCCCCCCCCCCCCCCCAACTGTGACTGTGACTGTGGGCACTGTCAAGCCACCACAAAATCCAATGAGGGGCAAGGACAACCACAGAGGAACTGCTGCTTCCCTGGCATCGCAAGGGCTGCTCCGAATCCAACAGGCATAGATCCAGTGGAGCTCATGCCCCAGAAAGTGCTCTTAGGTTTTCCCAGTGCACATGTTAGATCTTACCGCAGCATTTGATATGGTCAACCACAATCTTTTGGCCTGGCGCCTAGCCGCTTCTGGAGTACGTCCTTCAGTGGATTGTCTCGTTCTCCGGGACCGGAGTCAGCATGTGTGGTGCGGGGACCAAGCCTCCCAGAAGTGCTCGCTTTAATGCGGTGTACCCCAGGGGACACTGTTGTCCCCGCTGTTGTTTAACATCTATATGCGATCCCTTGCTCAGTTGGTACGGAGCTTCGGGCTGATCTGCCATCAGTATGCTGATGACACTCAGCTCATTCTGTTGATGGAGGGGGGAACGGTCATTGCCCCTGCAGCTCTACATCATTGTTTGGAGGTGGTCACTGGTTGGTTGCAGCAGAGCTGGCTCAAACTGAATCCATTGAAGACAGAGATCCTCTGGCTGAGCCGTGACGAAGGAGTTGGGGATTTCCAGCCGCCGGTGTGGGAGGGGACCCAATTGGCACCAGCCTCCTCTGCCCGCAGCCTGGGGGTCCACCTGGATTTGTCTCTTTCAATGGAGGCCCAGGTGACCCATGTAACCTGGGTTGCGTTTTTCCATCTGTGTCAGGCCTGATGGCTGGCCCCCTACCTCCCTAAGCAGATCTAGCCACTGTGATCCATGCAATGGTCACCTCCAGGCTAGACTATTGTAACTCGCTCTATGCGGGCCTTCCCTTGCGTTTGATCTGGAAGCAGAAACTGGTCCAAAATGTGGTGGCTCATTTGCTCACTGGAGGTGCCATTCGCGACCATATCTTGCCTGTGTTGCGCCACCTGCATTGGCTCCCAGTCGAGTTCCGAGTCATCTTCAAGGTGCTGGTACCAACCTTTAAGGCCTTACGCGGCTTGGGACCCTCGTACCTACGGGACCCTCGTCTGACACCATACATCCCAGTTCAGCCTCTGCGATCGGCAGAGGCCAATCATCTGGTGGTTCCTGGCCCCTCAATGATGCTGCTGGCCTCCACTAGGGCCAGGGCCTTTAAAGCCCTGGCCCCTGTCTGTTGGAACATTCTTCCTCCAGCTGTCTGGGCCCTGCCGACCTGGGTGAGTTCCGCAGGGCCTGTAAGACTGAGTTGTTCCACTGGGCTTTTGGAGAGGCCGGCCGCTGATGGCGCCCCCTTCTTCTTAGGGGGTCCCTATTACATCTGTGAGGCCTTCCATTCCCCCCTCAGGAAGGGTTTTTATTTTGATGGATGATGTATATTGTACACTGTATTTAATTGGTTTTAATTATTTAATACTATCCTGTATTTAAATAGGTTTAGCTATTTTAATGTATAGAGCCATATTTATATTTGTGATTATGATTGTATTCTTCCTGCTCTGTTATGTTTTTATGCTGTACACTGCCCAGAGCCGTTTGGGGGTTGGTGGTATATAATAATAATAATAATAATAATAATAATAATAATAATAATAATAATGATGATGATGATGATGATGATGATGATGATGATGATGATGATGATGATGATGGTAATTATCATAATCATGATCATAATCATTATTATTATTATTATTATTAATATTATTATTATTATTATTAACCCTTTTTTTGAACATCTATATACTCGCTTATAAGTCGTCCCGAATATAAGTCCAGACACCTAATTTCACCACAAAAAATTGGGAAAACTTATTGGCTCGAGTATAAGAGGATAGTATAAGAGTAGGGTGGGAAATGCAGCAGCTACTGCTAAATTTCAAAAATAAAAATAGATACCAATAAAAATGTTTTTGAATATTTATTTCAAAGAAGAACAGTATGGTATCCTTAATAACTTTAAAAGGTTCACGAAGTGGAATGTATAACTCATCTTGAACAGTATATCTTCAAAGTTTCACTGGGAAGATGCTCAAACAAGATCCCTAGAGGTTCTCTTTCAACACGGATAGCTTATTATTACACAGTGAAGATGCTTGCATGGTGATGGCAGCCACTGCTCCAAAGCAAGTCTTTTTTGCAGGTCTGCAAGCTCAGCTGGACAGAAGTCCTACCTGCTTTCCAAAAACACTGGATGAGGGCTGAGAAAAGTGCTGGCAGTGAAAGCTTGCACCCCAAAACACCCACAATGATATTATTAGTAGGATTCCTGCACCACCATGGGTTCCAATAGTGCGGATTTTCCCAAT
>NW_025949597.1:0-11452 GCF_021028975.2 Sphaerodactylus townsendi
TAGTAGTAGTAGTAGTAGTAGTAGTAGTAGTAGTAGTAGTAGTAGTAGTTTGGATTTATATCCCACCTTTCTCTCCTGTAAGGAGACTCAAGGTGGCTCCCTCCCCCCCCCTTTGCAACAAACACCCTGTGAGGTGGGTGGGGCTGAGAGAGCTCTGAAGGACTGTGACCAGCCCAAGGTCACCCAGCAGGAATGTAGAAGTGAAAAAACAGATTTGGTTCACCAGATAAGCCTCTGCTACTCAGGTGGAGGAGTGGGGAATCAAACCCGGTTCTCCAGATTAGAATCCACCCTCTCTTAACCACTACACCACACTGGCAGTTTCATATGCATGCTCCATCCTTTACTTGACAGTGGCTTCTTAAAGCAGTAATTCCAGATCAAACCTCACATAAGCAGGCATAAAACAGTTTTGGATGGCAGCCGTGTTGGTCTTCAGTAGGACAGCTAGATCCAAGTCCGGTAGCACCTTAGAGACCAAAACAATTTTTGGAGTATAAGCTTTTGAGAGTCAAATCTCCTTTAGTCAGATATGAGTAGGAACGATCATCGAGTCTATATCCCACTCAGAAGGCGGGACGGGTGTTGCAGAACCTCAGGAGGTACAATGCATATCATCATCAGTTTGGTTAGAGCAGATGGGGGATACTTGGGGGCAGAAAGTTAGCATTGGTAGTCGTTAAAGTGTCAGATTGGGGTCTGGGAGACCCCGATTCACTTGTGCCATAAAAGCTCATTGCATGACCTTGGACCAGCCACACACACTCAGCTTAAGCTACCTCACAGTGTTGTTGTGTGGATAAAATAGTGGACCGGAGAATGGCGCAAGCTGATTTGGGTTCCTATTAGGGAGAAAGGTAGGAAACAAACAAATAAATATTCAGCCTGGTCCCATGGTGGGTTTTTTTCATTATTCTGTGGCAATTGTCCTTCTCATCACAGTCCGCAACCCACACAGATGTCCATGCAGGTCCAATGATCTGCAGCATAGCCTTTTGGGGTGGTCAAATGGAATCCCTCTTTCCCTTTTCAATTCACATTGTTATATGGTGGTGTCTGGGTTTTTTTAGTATAAGGTAACCCTTTCCATTCCACAACGGAACTGTCCAGAGTGCAAATCCCGCTGTCCATGAGGCTTGTTGACATGCACAGTCCTGGCTTGGGTAAGGCAGAACTGGGGCAAGGAGGCTATCCCAGTCAGGCAGCAGAGGCAGGGGGGTGAGGCATTCAGATCGAGGCCAGCTCCCTGGGTTCTTAAAGGGCCACGTGCAAAAGAAGTGAAGCCAGTAGAGTTGGTTCGCCCCCACCCTGCGGATTTTCTTAGAAGAAAAAGGCAAACTCCAGCTCGCTTTTAGTAAAAGAGACCTGTGGCGGATATGGATGAGGAAGTGGGTAAGTGGTGGTTGGATGTTAGGGAGGGCAGAGTGAGGTGTGTGAGGATGAGCTGGATGTGTATGAGAGTATGTGTGTTGTGTGGTAGCAGTGCGTGAGGCACAGAGAGTGAAAGTTACCTGCGTGTGAGGGGGGGAACCTCACCTGACCTCTCACACGGCAAAGTGTGTATGCGTTTCACTTCCACTTGTATTACCTAACAGTATTACCTATTTACTGTTTCTGCTGCTCATCTCTGCCCATCTGCACGAACATTCTAAGCCCTCAGGCCACAGACAGACAGGCTGCACGAACATTCTAAGGGTGACAGTTAAACAGAGGCAGCTTCATGGCCTGGTGTGCCAGGAAAAAGACATTTTACCTGGCGCAGGTGTGGACTTTTGGCGATTTGAAGGTCCGATTACCTGCCCACAACAGGGAGGAACGTCATGTGAAAATTCGGGGGCGATCCGTCCAACCGTTTCGGCGTTAGGGCATGACTAACAAAGTTATTGTTAGCTTTATATATATATATATATATATATAGAAGATTTGTGAATGAACTCAAATTTTGCAATCTCCAGTTGTAATCTCCCTTTGAAACTTCTCTGTTGGAGGACTGCCACTCTTAGGTCTGCTGTTGAATAAACCTGAGAGACTCCTAGTTGGATTTTGAAATGCTGTAGTTTTTTAAAATGTCCGATTTAGGGTACATTTCTTCTTTTGTGTAGAGACTGATAAGGTTTGGTCCAAATGTAGAAAATTCCATTTGTAAGCTTTCGTGCCCTGGCAGTGCCATCTGGTGGTAGATGCATGATTTTTTTTGGTGCAATCCCAGACCATGGGACACGAGGAGTTGACCAAATCTGGTATGACCAAACCTCAAAATCCTAGGGATGCATAGGGATCCAATGCTCTACGACCATCTTTTTTATGCCAGGGACAGTGCTAGGTACAAGCATGGAACTGGACAGTGAGTTCCTGGCAACTCAAGGAAAAAAGTCTCTTGTGGATCATAGAATCGTGAGAGTTGGAAGAGACTTCAAAGGTCAACAAGTCCAACCCCCCTGCATCTGTACTTCAGAACCATGTTTTTGTAAGCTGCGGCAGAACCACAAAACTGTGGATCCGGGTGGATGTTTCTGGTGTAGTATGTGGCAAACAGAAATTATGTGTGATTTGGTGGTGAGTTTGAGGTGCACAAATGCTGAGGGATCCATGTTTTGGAATTCTGTTTTTGTAACCACTCTGCTGCCAGGAAAGCTGGATGCATGAATTTGATGATTCTGCCAATAGATGAAGACATGACAGGCAATATGGCAAATGGTAAAACTGGTATGAAGTGTGTAAATCATACTTAATACATGAAGATCCATGTCTTGGATCCATGTTTTTGATGTCCCGCAAAGAGAAGCATAGCGAGGGTTTGGATTTATATCCCCCCCTTCTCTCCTGTAAGGAAACTCAAAGGGGCTTGTAAGCTTCTTGACCCCGGCCCCAAACACCCCTGTGAGGTGGGTGGGGCTGAGAGAGCTCCTCAAAAAGCTGTGACTAGCCCAAGGTCACCTAGCTGGCATTATGTGGAGTGTGCACAGGGCTAATCTGGAATTCCCCAGATAAGCCTCTCCACAGCTAAACGGCAGAGCGGGGAATCAAAACCCGGGTTCCTCCAGATTAGAACACTGCTCTTAACCGCTACACTACTGTTGCTCCAAGTATTGGATCTGTATTTTTTTAAGGTCTAGGGTGGGGTCTTGGGGTTTGATACATTTGCTACTGTGTTTGGGGGAGTTCTAGAAGAAAAGTAGAAGATCCACCAGGATCTCTGTACATTCGGGACTGTTACTCCTGCCTCCCTCCTTGGGCATTTCTCCTGGTTCACATTGGATGGTTTTGTTCACGGGTAAGGGAGGGCTCCTGTGGCAGTCCTTCGCCAATTGGCTGGTGTGTGTCCACAAGGTGGTGCAGAATGTAGAATGGGATGGCTCTTGACCAAATGATAGCCCCTGGAGGAACGCTATTCCTGGGAGCAGCAGAAGTATCAGTGGGGCTGGAAATGACAGGTCACAGGAGTGGAAATGGCAGACCCAGGGAATAGAATCAGTGCTCTATGATTGGAATGTGACAGCCCCTGCAGGAAGCAGCTGTCTGGGAATGGAGTGACAAGTCACACAGTGGAATGGGACACTCCCTAGGCACAAAAATCAGTGGTCTGGGAACAGTTAAAGAAGAAGAAGAGTTTGGATTTATATCCCCCCTTTCTCTCCTGTGGTGGAGACTCTGGGGGCTTATACAATCTCCTTGCCCTTCCCCCCTCACAACAAACACCCTGTGAGGTGGGTGGGGCTGAGAGAGCTCTGAGAAGCTGTGACTAGGCCCAAGGTCACCCAGTTGGCGTGGTGTGGGAGTGCACAGGCTAATCTGATAGCAACCCTTAGTGCCGTGCAGGAGAACCCTTTGGCACTCCAGATGCTATGGACTACAATTCCCATCAGCCCCTGCCAGCATGAGCAATTTGGCACCTCCATAACATCTGGAGTGCCAAAGGACCACCACCACCGCCCCAGTGAAATGATGTGGTGTTCCCAGTGGGGAATACAATCAGTGCTCTAGGGCTGGGGTACAGCCCCCACAGATGGAATGAAAGTTCTGTGAATAGCTGCATTGTTTTGGGATTGAAATGAAAACCTCCTAGGTCACAGATGTCAAACTTATGTCTCCAGATGTTCATGCACTACCATTCCCCTCAGCCCTTGCCAGTATAGCCAATGCTCCTGTTGGGAGGGACTGATGTGAATTGTAGTTCATGAACATCTAGAGGGCCGTGGAGTTTGACACCCCTGTCCTAGGGGAATGACCATCCCTAGGAGTAGAACTGGGGTCCCTCTGGGACTGGAATGGCTGCCCTCCCCTCCCCTGAATGATGGTCATTAAGAGTAGACGTTTTCTGGAGCTGGAATGATAGGGGATAAGGTAAAAGCCAGACTAAACTTTAGAATAGATGTTAAAGAATTACCAGTACCCTCCCCCCCACAAAAAAGAAATAGTTGGATGCATTAAAGACACTTCAGGGAACAATATTTTGGAAACTAGAACACAGAAACTGTCTGCATTTATTAACCACTTTTCATGCCAAAACGCCTCCCGAACATCATGGAGCAGGCATTAAATAAATAGTACTGAAAAAAACACAGCAAGATGCATTAAAGACACTCTAGAGCAATATTTTGGAAATCAGAACACAGAAATACCATCAGAGGCATAGCTGGGGCAACTGCACCCGGTGCACAGTGCGTTTTTTCTGCCCCCCGCCCCCCGCAGCCACCCCGCGGCACACACACACCCTGCCTCCCTTCCCACACTTACCTACGTTTCTTTTCTCTCTTTTTAGTACTTTTTGAGGCTGAAAAAAGCTTCACAGTTCAGGGAAAAAACTGCCTGACAAACTATACTTCCCAGGAGACCTTGTGAGCCCCAAGGTCTCCTGGGAACTGTAGTTCCTCAGGGAGTTTTTAGCCTGAACTATGGAGAGGCCGCTTTTTTCAGCCTCAAAAAGTACTAGAAAAATAAAAGGAACGTAGGTAAGTGTGGGAAGGGGGGTGGCGGGGGGGGGTGCCATGGGGTGGCTGGGGGGCGCAGGGAAAAGGGGAGGGGCTGGGTGATTTTCCGCCCCCAGGCGTGCGCCCGGTGCACGACGCACCCCCCACCTCCTTGGCGCTCTGCCACTGAATACCATGCATTTATCATTTCTTTCCCGACCAAAATGTCTCTGGACCACTATGTAAGGGGCTGGAATGGGCAATAAACAAACAACAACTGTTTAAAAAGATGCATTAAAGGTGCTTCACAACAATATTTTGGAAATCAGAATGCAGAAACAGAGTGCATTTATTAACCCTTTCTAGGCCAAAATGACTCCATGCAGAGGCGTAGTGGGGGACAGTGGCATCCAGGGCAACACCTGCTCCGGGCACCCCCACACACACCCCGTGAACCATTTACCGTAGGCGGTGGCAGTCCCGAGCAGCCTGGTGGGGCTGGGCTGAGGGGCACCCGGCAGCGGCCCAGCCAGGCTGCTCCTTCAGCTGGTGCTGCCGGGTGCCCTTGGGTGCCTGGGGCTGCTGCCACCTAAGGTAAGGTGACCAGATTTTCACCTTTGTAACGTGGGACGCGGGCGCACGCGGCTGCAGGAGCACACTGCCTTTTGCAGCGCTCCCCGGTTTCAGAGGGGCGCCCCAAAAGGCAATGAGGCAGCGCAGGAGCGCGCACGCGGCCGCAGGAGCGCACTGCCTTTTGTGGCGCTCCCCAGTTTCCTGCCCTGTCACAGGGCGGGAAACCGGGGAGCGCCCCAAAAGGCAGTGCGCTCCTGCGGCCGCGTGCGCGGGAGGCTGCTGCACTGCCTTCTGGGACACTCCCCTGTTTCCCGCCCTCTGACAGGGCAGAAAAGGGGAGTGTCCCAGAAGGCAGTGCGGCAGCTTTAAAAAAATCGGGAGAATTAAAAAACCCCGCGGGACGCGGGACAAATTGCTCAGAAGTGTGACTGTACCGCCAAAAGTGGGACGTCTGGTCACCTTAACCTAAGGTAAGAGGGGCGCATGGGGAGGCAGAGAAGGCTGCCTTTGACACAGGGGAAGGAGGAGTGGTGTGGGGGCTATTTCCCCCCTCCTCATGATCAGATGGTGGCTGCCCGGATACATATGACTCCATATGTCCCCATGGGCCCTTTGCCTCTGACTCCATGATACTATGGAACAGGATGGAATGGGCATTAAACAAATAACAGCTCTGACACAACCAAACCAAACAAAAATTATATGCATTAAAGGCACCCTGGAACAATATTTTGGAAACCAGACTGCAGAAATAGCGTGGATTTATTGATTGCAGCCTGTCATTCCAGTCCTAGTCAGGAGTTATGTCGATCTGCGATCTGCGTCATTCTAGTCCCGATGCACAGATTCTATTCCTACGTACCATCATTCCACCGTGCAGCCTGTCATTGCGGTCCCAGAACAATTCTGTTGCTCTCTGACCTAGAGACATTCCTTGAAAATGCAGTCCGCCTTTGCATTGCAACTTTGTTTTCTTGTCCTGCAGTGTCTTCTGGCTCTCATCACCTCCAATAGGCCTTCAAGCCTCTCCCATTGTTTGCAAGGGACAGTCTGTCAGGGACCGCACTTAGCTGATTGAGATGCATTCCTACCTCAATGTAATCACTACAAGATATATGTAACCAGCCTGCTATAATCACTGCTACTCTGGGACATTCTTTCCTTGATCTCTTCTTTATGGCTTCACACTCTACATAGATAACTAGGCTTACCCCTGACCAGTGACGTAGTGCCGGTGCGGGGGTGGGCAGGGGCATAGCGGGGGAGAGGGGGCAGGGCACACGTGTGTCCTGAGCAACGTTCCCCCTCGCTCCGGCCTTGCCCCTGACACCCTCAGTCCCATGGGAATCGGCCGGGATGTTTCTATTGGTCTGTGGGGGCAGGAGGCTAGGTGGTTTTATTTGTATCTGTAGCTGACCTTGGGGCACCTTGGCTCCAAAGTAACTCTTTCTCACATTCTTTGGGGAAATGGGAGGGGGGGATTATTTCTGAAGAAAGGGGCTAGCAAAAGCCAGGTTTGCCAGAACTGGGTTTGATAAGCTGGGTGCTTCGTCGCCTTCCAGTAAACGCTGCTGATCAGCAATCCAGAGTCCATTTATTGATTCAAGGTTCGAGACCTAACACAGCCCCATCATTCCTTCTAGTACAGGGGTAGGGAACCTGCGGCTCTCCAGATGTTCAGGAACTACAATTCCCATCAGCCCCTACCAGCATGGCCAATTGGCCATGCTGACAGAGGCTGATGGGAATTGTAGTTCCTGAACATCTGGAGAGCCGCAGGTTCCCTACCCCTGTTCTAGTACATCCCCAGGAAAGAACATGGCTAAAAGTTCAGAAGGACAAGCAGGCAAGAAGGTTAAGACTGAATCAGGAGGGACAGGACAGCTTTCAAGGCCGGTCTTAATAGCAAAGGCGGCTGGGCTTTTGCTCAGACCGGTAACCACGACGATGCAAACAGGGCCACATCAATCTTTTGAAAATACAAACGGAAACACGGAGCAGGAGCAGAATAAGCAATCAGAACACAGAGAAGAAGAAGAAGAAGAAGAGTTTGGATTTATATCCCCCCTTTCTCTCCTGCAGGAGACTCAAAGGGGCTGACAATCTCCTTGCCCTTCCCCCCTCACAACAAACACCCTGTGAGGTAGGTGGGGCCGAGAGAGCTCCGAGAAGCTGTGACTAGCCCAAGGTCACCCAGCTGGCGTGTGTGGGAGTGCACAGGCTAATCTGAATTCCCCAGATAAGCCTCCACAGCTCAGGCGGCAGAGCTGGGAATCAAACCCGGTTCCTCCAGATTAGATACACGAGCTCTTAACCTCCTACGCCACTTGCTGCATTCCACTGAACCCGAATTTTCAAACACAAGCAAAATTCAAGCGTGACGCACACACTAAAGGAGATGTTTTCTTAACGGTGTCAAACTCGCGGCCCTCCAGACGTTATGGACTACAGTTCCCATCACCCCCTGCCAGGATCATGCTGGCAGGGGATGATGGGAACTGTAGTCCATAACATCTGGAGGGCCGCGAGTCTGACCCCTGTGAGATAGGGGAATTGCAAGAGGCCTTTTTCTAACCCCTTACACAATACCGGCATGATCTACCTGTACGCTGATTAAGATAATCCGAAAACGTGACCGTACCACGGATCACGTTCTTGCCAACTAGCTGGGAAATGGTCTTTGGCAACTAACTGGGAGAGCGTAACACTGGTGGATCTAGTGGGGGGGCAGGGGGGCATTTGACCCAGGTGCCACTTCCTGGGGTGCATTTTGAGCTGCCCCCCCCCCCAATTAGCCACTCGCCCATATGCTGCTGCTTCTGCTGCTTACGCTGCCTCTCTTCGGTCCTGTCTCCAGGCAAGCAAGCGGACTGAGCCGAGCCCAGTGTTGGGGCTGCAGCTTTGCCTCCTGCTCCCCTTCCCAAGTTCCTTTTCTCCTGTGCTTGCTCACCAATGGGGCCTACGGGGCCGGATCCAGCAGGTTCTCACAGGTTCCCGAGAGTAGGTTTATTTATTTTTTATTTATTTATTTATGGGATTTTTATACCGCCCAACCCCCGGAGGTCACTCATTATTTGTGTGTGCTGAGAGGGGGTTACTAACTGGTGATTTTGCCCCGTGATTTTGGCCTTAGTTACGCCCCTCCTCTCGCGCAGAACTTGAAACGGTGATCTAGCAGAATTTTTGCCGGCATGCGTGGCAGCCTGCGCACGTCGCGTTTGTTTCCCGCCCAAGGACCGGTGCAGCGGCTGTGTTTTTGCCACAGCCCCAGCCAGAGATACCCACCCCCAGAATGCCCACCCCACCCCCGTTGTGCCCCACCCAGCCCCATTGGCGCTATGCCTGCAGTTTGAATCCACACCATGGGAACCTGATACTAAAATTTTTTTGGATCCCACCACTGGCCGGAGGGCAGATAAAGACCAAGCCAGGTGAGGCTAGCTTCAGGCACCACTTGTGTGCCAAAACTTCTGAGGTCTCCTCTACCTGCTCGGAGCGTTCCTCGTGCGGCAGCTGGCAAAGTCAGGTAGGGAGAGATGGGCCAGGAAAGCCTCCGCGTGCCAGCGGCTGGATGGCCGAGAACACTGGCTGGCTGAATTTAGCTGCCATGCCCGGCTGCCAGCAGCAAAATAAGCCTACCCTACCCTTTTGCCATGTGAACGAAATCTTACAATCTTCTTTCCCTCCCCCCACCCCCCTCGGCAAACATCCTGTGAGGTGGGGGAGGGCCTGAAGAGAACTCCAAAGAACGAGTGATAGCCAAAGGTCACCCAGCACTAGTGCGTGTTGGAGTGCACAAGGCTAATCCAGTTCCCCAGATAAGCCTCCACAGCTCAAGTGGCAGAACAGGGAATCAAACCCCAGTCTCCAGATTAGAATGCACCTGCTCTTAACCACTATGCCACTGCTGTGCCAGTGCAGATAACACAACATAGAACATTTGGCCGAAGCATTCCTCGTGATTCTTTCAGGAAGGCCTTGCCTGGAGTCGAATAGCTGCATTTCCTGGGTTGTTTCTGTTAATGCAGGGCGGGTGAGGCTGCTCATAGGTTAACCTGGGGTCACCTCCCTTGTGCATGTAATGCTTAACTTTGTCTTGCTTCTTACTCCTCCTCCCTCTCTTTTTTACCCCTTTATCTTATTCTCCTGCTGCTCGTTTCTCCTTATGCTGTGTCGTTGATGCTGTTTTGCTGTTCGTTGCTACGTGAGCTTGTTTGCTTGCTCGTGCCTTTTTTGCACATTTTCTTTTGGTCTTCCTCTTTTTTGCTGTATCGTTTTTGTAGCCCTAATTTGTTATAACTAGAATTCTAATAGAAACGACAGTTCCTTTCTAAACTCTGTTGTGTTTTTACTCTGCTAAAAAACAGGGTAATTTAGGGTCTTCTATCCAGTGGCTGAGGGGGTCCCTTCCTTTTCTCCCAAGGAGACTGGCTGCTCCAGCCGGGGCAGCCCAGGTGTCATTACGGGGATGCCTCTCAGCCCAGGAACACCTGGCTGGCCTTTTTCAGCTCTTTTCTACTCCCCTCATGCAACCCACGCCCTGTGTGGAAGTGACCACCGCAATTGGACGGTGAAGAAGAAGAAGAGGAGGAGGAGGAGGAGTTTGGATTTATACCCCGCCCAACTTTCTCTCTCCTGTAAAGAGGCTCAAGGCGGCTTACAAACTCGCTTTCCCTTCCTCTCCACAGCAGGCAGACGCAAGGGGAGGCAGGTGGGGCTGAGAGAGGAGTCCTGAAGGGTACTCCACTTCTTAAGGTCACCCAGCAGGAACGTAGGAGCGTGATGAGCCGCGTCTGGTTCACCAGATGAAGCCTCCATCACGCTCAGGTGGAGGAGTGGGCAATCAAAGGCCGGTTCTCCAGATTAGACTCCACCTGCTCTTAACCGCGAGAGCAGCAGGCCCCACAGCTCGCCCCACCGCGCTCTCCCTGGGAGGGAGCCTGTGCCGCAACGGGGCCAGCAGGTGGCGCGCGCTGCTCCCTCGCGCGCAGCCGAAGGCCAGCAGGGGCCGAGGCCATGAAGGCGGAGGGCTGCGTGAGCAGCGGGGCGCTTTTCCGGGGTAGTGGCGGCGGCGGCGGCGGCACGGCACCGGCGTGCACAAAGTGCGCGCGCCTCTCTCTATATAGGATGCGCCGCTGCTGCATACGGCTCGGGGCGGTGAATACGCGGACGGCTGGCCAAGGAGCGGCGGCTCTGCGCCCAGCTGGTGCTCCGGGCAGCGGCGCTGCAAAGCCCGCCCGCCTGCGGCTCTCGCCCTTTGCTCGGCGGCTGCTGCTGCCGCACTTCTGCTTTGCCGCTTGCCTTTCTCTCCGAGCCGCGGGAAGAGAGCCTCCATGTCTGCGGCTGCCGATGGCCCGGGGCGCAGCCAGGCGTCCACGCTCTCCAGCTCCAGCCCGTGCGCGTCTCTGCCAGCTTCAAGAAGGGCACCACCTTCGTCAGGGTGGGACGATGTAAGTTTCGGGGGGGGGGGGACGCCCTCCTCTCCTCTCCCCCCCCCTCCTCGGTTGGCAGCAGTGGCCATGCGTAATTGCGCAACGGGCAGCTGGGATCGATGAGGACTTGCAACATGTTTGGGTGGGGGAGATCCCTTGCCCAGTGTTGGGTGGGCACGGGGGGGGGGGGGACGCGGGCAAAGGCTCGGATCTGGGGTCTGTTCTCCGCAGCCCCGAAGTTGTTTGCGGGCGAGCCGAGATGGCAAAGCGGCTCCGGCTGAGCTGCGTCTTGGAGCGCAGCCTGGGCGCGCACCGGGGGGTCCTCCTCGCCCTTTGGACACCTCCCCCCGAGGCGGGATCGAGCGAGACCCTCGTTGCTCAGAGCTGAGCAATACCCCGGTTGGGGCCCTGCTGGGTCGGCTGGGCATCCTGTGGGCATTTGCGCCGCTTTCTCCACGTGGGGAAACGGAGGTGTGGAGCGCGCGTTCGACTCCCTCCAGCGGAGTGTGGGTTAAAGCATCTTCCAAGGGGCCGGGT
>NW_025949598.1:0-11452 GCF_021028975.2 Sphaerodactylus townsendi
CTGGGAAACGAGGAACAGGAACTTAAAGACCTAATGCAGGAAGGGGACTATGACCTAACAGGCATGACTGGAACTCATAATTGCAATATTAGGATGAGGGGTACAACTCCCCCTAGGAAGAGGGGAGGAGTAGCATTATATGTTGAGGATGTGTACGCGGGCGAGGAAATGCATGAATCTGAACAGGGAAAGTCACTTCAGATTCTCTCGATAAAAATAAAAGGAGCAAGACATAATAATGACGCTATGGTGGAGGTTTACTGTAGGCAGAGGACATGGATGAGACTCACAGGGTGTTTGTTGTGAGTTGGGAAGGGCAAGGAGATTGTAAGCCCCTTTGAGCCTCCTGCAGGAGAGAAAGGGGGGATATAAATCCAAACTCTTCTTCTTATTACAAAATTCTCAAAGAGGTGGGACACACAGTGGTCATGGGGGATTTCAGTCACCTGGATATCCGTGGGAGCTCCAACACTCCTAACAGTAAAAGGTCCAATAAATTCTGGCTGACAACTTCCTTTCCGAGTTAGTAGAAAGTGAAGCCAGGAGTCTGTGTGTGTGCCATCTTGAACTTGATTCTCACCAACAGGAAAGAATGGGTTGATGGAGTGAAAGTAGCAAGCAGTAGTAGCGACTGTGTAATTTTAGAATTTACAATTTTGGGGAAAGGGAGGAGCTGTACATTGTCAGACATTTAGGTTGGACTTCAGGAGAACAGATTTTTTAGCACATTTTCAGTTATGATGGGTAGAAATGCTTAAGAAATGGGAGTTCAAGAGGGATGGAAGGCTAGCCAGATATTCTAAATGCGACCAAAAGGCTTCTTTGGTCATGTCAAAAGCCAGAAAAAGGAGCAAGGAGATGCAGGGAGAGAAAAGCGAAATTTTAACTGGCAGTGAAGAGAGGGGAAAATTGATAAATTCCTACTTTTCCTCAGTCAACATGCTCAACATGGCAGAAACAGAATACGTGAGGAGGGATGAGAGTTGCAGTATAGATACAATCAGCATTCAGGTAGTACATAACCATTCATTCACTTGCTCGTTCGTTCGTTCAATTTTTACCCTGCCCTGCCCCAGGCAAGTTGGGCTCAGGGTCGATTACAACAGTGTCCACCCAGTTTAATTTTCAAATAAAACAATTACATCTGTCAGAGAAAAAAAATGGCACCCTAAAATATATAAAATGGGGAGACCAGTCAGAGAGAAAAAGCAGGAACACCTACTAATTTGTATTAACCGCTGTTTTTAAAAAGGGGGATTTATTAACTTATTTGTGCTGGAATTTAGTTTTGACTGTGTTTAGTTGTACCATGATTTAATTTTGTTGTACACCGCCCAGAGCCCTGCGGGGATAGGGGAATGAATGAATGAATGAATGAATGAATGAATGAATGAATGAATGAATAATCCCAAACTGGCCTCACTGTCACTGGATCGGGCCTTCCCAAGACTGGTGTTACACTGGGGTAGGACATACTCTAGGTCTGGGCAGTGTTTACTGTCAAGCCACTGACTGGCACGTCACTTTGCACCAAACTCAGGGCCTCCTTTCTCTGACAAGCCTCCTCAGCTTGTAGAGTGACTGGATTTCTGTCAGCTAACTCGGCTGAGACAGAATCCTTCAGCTTCAGGCCTGACAGGCCGCTCTCTGCCAAACTCTGGCTCTTCCTGAATCTCTCTATCAGAATCTCTTAAGAGAGTGTGTAACTATTGACAGGCTCTGCTCTGTCTATTTATACTGCCAGCACTCTGGCTTCCCCTAACCCTGGCCATAGGCAACTGTGCCTTTCTCAACCAATCAAATGGGGTCTTTTGTAAAGTGGAGCCTTCTGTATAACTCTGGCTGTCACTAAGGCCTTTTCATTAAGCCATTTACACACACCAGCCCTTTGGTGTGGGCACATCCGTTACAGTGACCATTGGATGAATCCAGTGGTGTAGCGCCAAGGGGGTGGGGTGGGGCGCGATGCACCAGTGGCGTGCTGGTGCGGGGCATGGCAGGGGCGTTTCGGAGTAGGGGCGAAGCAGGGGCACAGGACACAGGCATGCTCCGAGTGCAGGTCCACCTTGATCTGCCCCTGCATGAATCACAGTGGCAAGGTCAGGGCGAGATAGGTAGGGGATCAGTTGCCGAACCTGGCAAAGGTAGAAAAACACCCCTCTGGCTGCATAGGTGACCCTGATTGGATCCACTGATAAGGAAAAGCTAAACAACAGATAGGCAACATGGATAACAAGTCTCAAAAAGAATAACAAAACCATAGTAGAAGCTAAACAAGACATCGCATACAAGCCAATTTGTTCACATTATGTTGAACACCTTTGGATGTTATATACTGCTCTTGTATTAAGGATTGTTCAATGAAATTGGGTATCTTATTAATCATTAAATGTACAAATTAATTAAATATTACAACAACCGTATACTTTTACTTGCAAAATAGACATATAACATAACCAGTACAGCAACTTATAAGTGCAGCAAATCTATGTTTGTCAAACACAACAAATCAACATACTCATAATTTGAGACAATTATATTTCAATCACAACAATCTAGCACAAAGTCTGCACAGAATGCAAAAGTGAACAGGGACAAGTAGATGTCTCCAATGCATCCAATGCATGCAACTATGACAAACACGAACAGATTCCCAGAAGATTGAAACAGTTTCAAGCCCTAAAGGGTCTTCTTCAGTATGTGTACTTCCCCACCCCCTATTTTGAGGGAGCTCTCAGTCCTTCTAAGAAGCCTGTCTAATCCTTGTGGCAATTCCAAAGTCAGCTTCTCCAGTCTCAGGGCGATTCCGCACACGAGTAAAATAGGTTCGACCCAGTTCCCTGAGAAGGGTACTAACCTAGGTCAAAGCCATTGTTGTTCCCCACTGCAACCAGCTTGATCCCAGCTCGGAGGGCGGAATCATCCTGTGCCTCTTCGCCTCTCCGTTCCGATTGGCTACTGTTCTATGGCCATGTTCCGTCTACCCCCAGACACGTTATAAAAAAACTGCCACAGGAGTGGAGGGACGAAGGTGCCGTTTTTTGATTGGCCAGCTGTACGCATGCCCGAAACACTCAGCTGTGATTGGCTGAACGGGGGACTCCTGGCACCAGAGATTCCGCACTTTACTGGAATTGAGCTGAGTTCTAGCATGGTTCCCTGAAAAAGTAGCAGTTCGCAACTGGAGTCGGAAATTTGACCGTTACATGGGGCGAAGCTGGTACAAAACCACGTCGATCCCAGTGGTTGTGCGGAGCACTTAGAGCAGCTCGAACTTAGGTCGATAACCCAAGTGCGGAATTGACCTAAAAGAATGCAGGACCAGTTCAAGATCTCATGGAGTAAAAAGGAGAACCCCCAGCAAGCATCATATGCCCTCTTACCTCAAGGAAATAACCCCTCTTTTTTTCTGGTGACCATAACATCCTAAATAGATATGCTTTCTAGGAACACCCAATACCATAAAGGTATTCTATGGTTTCAGAGAGTATTGTCCCTGGTACTGCTTAAATTGCCATCTGTTAGCAATCTGTCACCTAAATGTTCTTAAAGGAAAGGCACTAATCGACATTATAAAAAAATAAATGTAATCTATACACAGTTGTTTAATCCTGATTAAAATAGTGATCCGAATTTGAAAATAAACCGGGCCTCTTGCTGAGATACAAGCGTTGAGTGTCCAGATCGTCACGCCTACTAGATTTAAGAGTTCCCAGCATCGGGAATATAAGGTCATATTCAAAATGGGCACAATTCACGAAACGTTCCACCATGGGTACACCCATGATTGTATGATTACTAGCGCTTTCCTCTTCTTCTCTGCTCTTAAAAACATTTGTTCTGAATACATTAATCAAATGTAAATTAGCCTGAAGCTTTCGGGGATAAGGAAACTTAAATGCTATACAAACGATGGGAAAAAGGGAAATAACAGAATATTGGATGGCATTCAGTTATGATCAATCTTTATTATGTGCAACGTGAAGCCAGGAGCAGGGTCCTTTTTTAATTTCTTTTTCTTTTTAACTTTTACACAAACACATCAGGCTGAACTGGCATTTTCAATCCATTTCGTTTGTTTGTTTGTCCCAATAAAGGGAGCCATTCGTGGTTAATCTGATTTCAAATCAAAGGAATCAATCTCCGCCTTCAGCTTTGGAGTGGGGACGAGTTCTGCGGGACATCGGGTCTCCTTCAAAAGCAGATTGATCTGGAATCTCATCAAGGCTTGTTAAATGTGAGCGAGGAATCTCTGGCAGTCTCTCTGGTTGTGAATCATCTTGCGATGTCTCTGCGACTTATTGGCAAAAGGATGTTCTTCGTAACGATTGGGCAACGGAAGCCAAGAAACCATCACCCCTCTTGCAATGAATGAGGGGAAGTTGCCCACAGTCCGGAAGAGCATCCCAGCCATTTCTAGGTGCACAAGCGCTGGGGAGTCAGGGTCCCTTCCCTTGGGCTTCTTCGGGGGTCATTGATATTAACGGGCAATCTGGCTTCATCCCTCACCAGTTATCCTTGGGTGATTCTCCCATGCCAATGTAAACTCTATCTGTGGGTTCTGTGGGGGTGGAATGAGTTTGCAACAACAAATTTTAAAAACAAAATGGTTTACTTTCTTAACATAGAACATCAAACATCAACATTGAACATCACACTTCAAGGTCCTTGTTCAGGTTGCATTTTCAAGTCCTTATATTTACAGTTTGCTGATACTGCCAAGTCCAATTCTTCTTTGCAAGCGGGTTGGCTCCTGAAGACTCCAAGGGCTTGATGAACAGGATTCAACATGAGGAAGGTTTCCAGGAGAACTCTCACCCGTTACAACCACAAAAAGAAACCCTGAAACAATAAACTCCAACATTTACAACATAGCAAAACATAAACTACCACCTCCCCAGTAGTTCCCCCAACAACATTGCAGTCACCTTAACAAGGTGTTAAGGGCTTATACCAATCAAGGTCCGAGTCTGGTAGCCTCGTCTCCTCCAAAGAGCTCTGCAGCCTTCTGCTGCTTTGAGTCTCCACCCCTTACTGGGTCAACCCATTCTGAGCATGGGGGTTACACCAATATCACCTTATTATTATGTAATCTTTACAGAATCTTCTCCGCTTAGCAGACATGTGAATTGGCTGCTATTGCTTTGGTTCCCTTCCTATGACAGATGTGAGAAATGAGTGTTTTTTGTCTCCTTTAGAAACTGATAGGATCAACAGGATCCCACCTTTTCTCTGTTTTAGGTGACAGCTAATATTGTTCCAAATCGAGCATCTCCTCCCTGCCCTGATTGACAGCTGCCAGTGTCTTTCCCCTCTTTTTTCTAGGCAGTCATTCATCATTCGTGTATTGATAATTAATTCATTAATTGTATTCTGAAGGTTGTTCGCAGATCATCATGACTTCATCTGTGCCCACTTTATGGCTCTTTCTTCACAAGAAGAGGAAAACAGCGATGGAAAAATATGGTAGAATTATGATGGAAGCATGGCATAAATATGCTGCCATTCAAAAGCTGGCAATCAATCAAACCAATTCAGTTGTGTCCTTATTGCAGTCTGGAGGAAATCATTGGCCCTTTCCCCACTTACTTTAAACCCCGCGCTACTCTCCACAAGTAGCGCGGGGTCCAGCTGCACTCCCCACTTCAGGGGCGGCGAGAACGCAGCCGCCCCGACGCTGCCTCTCGCGCGCCCCCTCAGCGCGCGTAATTCCTGGTGCCTTTCAAATGGCGCCTTTTCAAATGGCGCCTTTTGATGACCCTGCGCAGAGCGCGGGGTTGTGGGGAAGCGCGGGGTTGTGGGGAAGCCGGGGCACAGAGCGCGGGGTTGTGGGGAAGCTGGGGCATGCACCAGGAATTGCGTGCACTGGGAATTGCGCGCAGCACCCCTCGGACAAAGGTAAGTGGGGAAAGGGCCATTCATAGCTGGAATTGAACAGAGGAACCCGAAAATTCCCTCCATGTGATGCAGATTTTCGGGAGCAAGTCCCAAGTGCAGCTGAGCCGCTCACCCCATTGGTTGGCCTCCTGGTGAATGACTTCAACAGTCATGGGAAAGAAACTGTTTCGCTGGGTTCTTCTTGAGTCCACACCTTGCAAGGAGCAAGTGAGAACTTTGAAGGTGGAGATCAAGAGCCCACTCTCTGCTGGCCTCTGCTGAGTTCCTGCATGTCCTCCTTCCCACCCCCGAGCTTCATTCTGTATGTTCAGTGCAGCTGGAACACAGGGAGAAACGTGGGGTGGGGAAGAACAGGAGCTTTGCTCTCCCTCTGCCCTAAAGGGTCCATTTGGGTTGAAGAGACAGTTTCAATAAAAGAAGAGAGCCCACACAAAGTGGATTGCTTCTCTCAATTGTTGGCTGCAGGGGGTGCCGAGGATAGGCGGAGAATTAGTGGGTTCTAATCCCACCTCCAGTTTTTTGTGTTTCAGCATGTGATTCATCAACAGGCATCCTAGGCTGGGAGATCAGAACCTGAATTCCGGCTGATCCCTGCTATCAGCTGCCAGTCGGTTTCTGATGCTTCCCCCCGCCCCACCACCAGATGGAAAATACTTGGACTGCTGGTTGATGAATCAGCGGCTTGATCATCATTGGTGAATGGTTCAGTTTAGCCAGCTGGCATGCTGGGTGGTTGGCCGACTGGAGGCCCTCTCTTTCCTTAAGCAAGTGCATAAATGGATGATGTGATCCTGCAGTTTGCATTTGGAACAGCTTCTGAAACACTGTATTTTTAACAGGGGTTTGCAGGGGTTTTCTCTTTTTCTCCTTGTAAGGTTGCTAAGAGCTGAGACTGCTGGAGGTGGGGCTTAACAGGGGTTAACAGAGGTTACTCTTTGTCCTGGGCTGCTAAAGGTGGGGCTCCTGAGGTGAGTCATTCAGTCTTTAGTTCAGTCTCTGGAACCAGCAGAAAGGAGCAGCAGTGGACAAGGCAACTGGCCAGGAAGAGCAGAGTGACCTGCTGGTGTTCATTTTGGAGGGCTTTTCTCAAAGCCACATCTTTTAAAACAGTGTATTTTTAACAGGGGTTTGCAGGGGTTTTCTCTTTTTCTCCTTGTAAGGTTGCTAAGAGCTGAGACTGCTGGAGGTGGGGCTTAACAGGGGTTAACAGAGGTTACTCTTTGTCCTGGGCTGCTAAAGGTGGGGCTCCTGAGGTGAGTCATTCAGTCTTTAGTTCAGTCTCTGGAACCAGCGGCACGCGCCTAGCGGCGCGCGCAATTTCTTCTTCTTTTTTTAAAAATAAATAAATAAATTAATTAATAAGGACATTTTTTGAGGGATAGTAGGTACAGATAGCTCAAAGGGGCACTGACTAAAAGTTTAATATCTAAATATATAAACAAAAGCAGATATGAAGGCAGGAAGCCAGCAGGGGGATGGGGGCTTCCCAGTGTTTTGCACTGAGTGTCACATGTATGACTATCTGCCACTAGGCCAGAAGTCGTGGGTGTGCCCTCGCTGCAATGAGCTCCTGGCATACAAGGAACGTGTCCGTTCTCTTGAAGCCAAGGTGGCAGACCTGGAGAAGCTGAGAGAGGCAGAGAGGGCAACAAACAAGGCTTTCAGGGACCCAGCAGCCGGGTCCCACTCCCAAGGTGACATCTCTTCAGATGTCATGGAGAATGAGAGTCTGGGTGACAGAGGGTGCCAGTCTGCGGTGGGGGAAGATGTTCCCTTAGATGGGACCCCTTCCTTAGTTGGTGGTCAGATATCCTCTCGCACTGAGGATACCCCTCGGGGAGGTGGGGGGCTCCTTGTAGTGGGTGATTCGATCATCAGGAATATAGAGAGTTGGGTTTGTGACAGGCGTGATGACCGCATGGTGACTTGCCTGCCTGGTGCGAAGGTTGCGGATGTCACGCTACGTCTAGATAGGCTGTTAGACAGTGCTGGGGTGGAGTCAGCAGTTGTGGTCCACATTGGTACCAATGACATTGGGAAATGTAGCCGGGAGGTTCTGGAAGCTAAATTTAGGCTGCTAGGAAAAAGGTTAAAATCCAGGACCCCCAAGGTGGCATTCTCTGAAATGCTACCTGTTCCACGCGCAGGGCGAGCTAGGCAAGCGGAGATACAGGGTCTCAATGCGTGGATGAGAAGGTGGTGCAAGGCAGAGGGTTTCAGATTTTTCAGGAACTGGGGAACCTTTTGGGATAAGGCAGGCCTGTACAAAAGGGACGGGCTTCATCTTAACCAAAGAGGAACCAGGCTGCTGGCGCTCAACATTAAAAAGGTGGCAGAACAGCTTTTAAACTGATCCCTGGGGGAAAGCCGACAGGAGCTGAGGTGACTTCGGTTCGGAATACAGAGTCCATGGGGATGCAGACAGAGAAGGAGGTTTTTTTAAATCAACCACATACAAGTGAAGAGCACAGCAATGTGATAAGTGATAGTGTCTACAAAAGGCTAGAGGGCAAAACACATAAATCCCAGGTTAGGGACAGAGACAGAGTATACAAGTGTCTCTATGCTAATAGTAGAAGCATTCGACCTAAAATGGGGGAGCTGGAGTACAGAGTTTTGAAGGAGGACATTGATATAGTGGGCATCACAGAGACATGGTGGAATGAGGAGAACCAGTGGGATGCTGTTATCCCAGGTTACAGGCTCTACAGGAAGGATAGGACAGGGCGTATTGGGGGTGGAGTGGCCCTCTACATCAAAGAGAGCATAGTGTCACATAAAATAGACAATGCAGGGGGAGCTGATTCCCCTACAGAAGCAATGTGGATATCAATACCAGGGGTGAAGCATAGTTTAACATTAGGAATATATTATCGTCCCCCTGACCAAAGCGCACAAGAGGATTCTGAGATGGAAAAAGAAATTAGAGAGGCCAACAAAAGCAAAAATGTCGTGGTAATGGGCGATTTTAACTATCCCCATATAAACTGGAAAAATGCATGTTCAGGTCATAGTAAGGAGAGAACATTCCTGGATATGCTAAATGACTGTGGCTTAGAGCAGATGGTTGTAGAACCAACCAGGGGAGATGTGATCCTAGATCTAATTCTATGTGGGACCCAGGACCTGGTGCGGGAAGTCAGTGTTGTTGAGCCGATAGGGAACAGCGACCACAATGCTGTCAGATTCAGTATCTCTGCATGCGAACAAGTGACAACTACTAATGTAGTTACATTTGCCTTCAGAAAGGGAAATTTCTCAAAGATGAGGGGGATAGTGCGCAGGAAGCTGAAAGGGAAAATCAAGAGAGTCAAAAATGTCCAAGATGCTTGGAGGTTATTTAAAAACACAGTCACAAAAGCTCAGCTGGAATGTGTTCCGCAGGTTAGGAAAGGCAGCGCCCAGTCCAAAAGAAAGCCACCATGGTTAACAAGGGACGTTGAGGAAATTATTAGGAAAAAAAAGATGTCTTTTAGAAAATGGAAGTCCAACTTAACTGATAAAGAATACCAGAGAGAACACAAATGGTGGCAAAAGAGAAGCAAGTTAGCTGTAAGGGAGGCAAAAAAGGATTATGAGGAACACATGGCTGTGAACATCAAAACCAGCAACAAACAGTTCTTCAAGTACATCAAAAGCAGGAAGCCAGCAAGGGAAGCGGTAGGCCCGTTAGATGACAAAGGAACAAAGGGTGTGCTAAAAGATGACAGGGAGATTGCAGAAAAGCTGAATGAATTCTTTGCATCTGTCTTCACCCAAGAGGAGGTGAGGAAAATTCCTGCACCTGAACCAAGCTTCTTAGGAGGCGAATCCGAGGAACTAACAAAGATAGTGGTAGACAAGGAAGAAGTTCTGGCAGCCATTGATAAACTAAATGTTACCAAATCCCCTGGCCCAGATTGCATTCACCCAAGAGTTCTTAAAGAGCTCAAGCATGAAATTGCTGATCTTCTCACTTTAATATGCAACTTATCCTTGAAATCAGGCTCCATCCCTGAAGACTGGAAGATGGCCAATGTCACACCAATCTTTAAGAAAGGATCTAGGGGGGACCCGGGAAATTACAGGCCAGTCAGTTTGACATCTGTTCCTGGTAAATTAGTAGAATCTGTCATTAAAGATAAAATTATAAAACATGTAGAAAAGCAAGACCTGCTGAGAAAGAGTCAGCATGGCTTTTGCAGAGGCAAATCCTGTCTTACAAACTTACTAGAGTTCTTTGAGGATGTAAACAGGCATGTGGATAAGGGGGAACCAGTGGACATTGTCTACTTGGATTTCCAAAAGGCTTTTGACAAAGTTCCTCACCAGAGACTATTGAGAAAACTCAGCAATGAAGGAATAAGAGGGGAAGTCCTCCTATGGATTAAAAACTGGTTGAGAAACAGGAAGCAAAGAGTGGGTGTAAATGGGAAATTCTCACAATGGAGAGATGTAGGGAGTGGTGTCCCCCAAGGATCCGTATTGGGACCAGTGCTCTTTAACCTATTCATAAATGACCTGGAAGTAGGGGTGGGTAGCGTGGTGGCCAAGTTTGCAGATGATACCAAATTATGTAGGGTGGTGAGAACCACAAAGGATTGCGAGGAGCTCCAAGCGGACCTTGATAAATTAGGTGAGTGGGCAAAGAAATGGCAAATGCAGTTCAATGTAGCAAAATGCAAAGTGATGCACATAGGGGCAAAAAATCCAAACTTCACATACATGCTACAGGGGTCAGTGCTATCAGTCACAGACCAGGAAAGGGATTTGGGCGTCTTAGTTGATAGTTCCATGGGAATGTCAACTCAATGTATGGCAGCTGTGAAAAAGGCAAACTCTATGCTGGGGATAATTAGGAAAGGAATTGAGAATAAAACTGCAAAGATTGTCATGCCCTTATATAAAGCTGTGGTGCGACCGCACTTGGAGTACTGTGTTCAGTTCTGGTCGCCACATCTCAAAAAGGATATTGAAGAGATAGAAAAAGTGCAGAGAAGGGCGACGAGGATGATTGAGGGACTGCAGCACCTTCCTTATGAGGAAAGGCTGCAGCGTTTGGGACTCTTTAGTTTGGAGAGGAGACGTCTGAGGGGGGATATGATTGAAGTCTATAAAATTATGCATGGGGTAGAAAATGTTGACAGAGAGAAATTTTTCTCTCTTTCTCACAATACTAGAACCAGGGGGCATTCATTGAAAATGCTGGGGGGAAGAATTAGAACTAATAAAAGGAAACACTTCTTCACGCAACGTGTGATTGGTGTTTGGAATATGCTGCCACAGGAGGTGGTGATGGCCACTAACCTGGATAGCTTTAAAAGGGGCTTGGACAGATTTATGGAGGAGAAGTCGATTTATGGCTACCAATCTTGATCCTCTTTGATCTGAGATTGCAAATGCCTTAACAGTCCAGGTGCTCGGGAGCAACAGCCACAGAAGGCCATTGCTTTCACATCCTACATGTGAACTCCCAAAGGCACCTGGTGGGCCACTGCGAGTAGCAGAGAGCTGGACTAGATGGACTCTGGTCTGATCCAGCTGGCTTGTTCTTATGTTCTTATGTTCTTATGAA
>NW_025949599.1:0-11447 GCF_021028975.2 Sphaerodactylus townsendi
CCATCCTTGCCACAGCCCCGCCCCGGAATACTCCGCCTCAGGAATGCCCGGCCACGCCCCATCATGCCCCGCCCAGCCCCATTGGCGCTACGCCACAGTTTGAATCCCACCACCATGGGAACCTGTTACTAAAATTTTTGGATCCCACCACTGTGTAGGATGTGGGGGGGGGGGACTTCACACAGGGCCCATCCCCAAAACGAATCTTCCCCATTTTATTTCCCTCAACCCAGGATTTTAGAAAATTGCTAAACCAGCAATCCTTCTGCAAAATCCCAATTGGAGCCACTCCAGCGCAAATGGCCAGGCAGGAGGCACTCTATTTCCCTCCCCTCCACCTCCCTAATCTATGGTTAAGGAGAATCCACCCGCCATTGCCCTGCTGTTTCAGGGAGACCCCTTTTTCTTTTATTTTGCATGTTGCACATGCGTAGCTATGCAGGTGAAGCTGATCAGATAGTGGGATGTTTTGCGTGGCTGTGGGGGGTTCATTTCTGCATGCTTGCATAATTACGCATGTGCTGCAGGAAATTTAAAGAAGAGAAGTGTCTCCATGCGAAGGTGCTGCATGGCACGCATATGTGAATGGGAAAAAGGAAATTGGATTCCTTTATAATGACTGTGGCCTGTTTATACATTTGCTGTGCGGAATCAACCTTTCTGTTCTCAGACATATAAATAAGGCTATAAATGTACCCAATTAGTTGGAGCAGCTTTGCCTGGTGTTACAGTAGTGACACTTTAGTGATCCCATCACTAAAGCCTATTCCTTCAAATGTGTGTATGTATTGTCAAAGGCTTTCATGCAGTGGTGGGATCCAAAAATTTTAGTAACAGGTTCCCATGGTGCTGGGATTCAAACAGTGGCATAGCACCAATGGGGCTGTGTGGCACGATGGGGGCATGGCCAGGCATTCCGGGGGCAGGGCATTAATAATTTCTCTGTTACTGTAAAAAACTCTTACTGTAAACAAAAGTTCCTAATTTCCAGCTGGTATCTTTCTGTCCATAATTTAAACTCATTATAGCAAGTCCTATCGTCTACTGCCAACAGAAACAACTACTTCTTCTCTAATTGACTGCCTGTCGAATACTTAATACTTTCAAATACTTAATTTTGTTTCTAGAAATCCAAAGAAGGATGCTTTCCTTAAACAAGGAACTTGACCATATTTCTAAAACATGTTTTTAAAACAGCCCAACAGGGAGAATTATCCTGTTTTCTACCTTTGCTAACCAGCCACATAGGAAACAACAGGACTTTATGATTTTTGGACCTAATGGAATTTCTAACGGAAAAGCAGACCCAATTAGTAACCCCCTCTCGGCACACACAAATAATTAGTAACTCACTCTCGGGAGCTGGTGAGAACCTGCTGGATCCCACCTCTGCTTTCATGGCTAGAATCATCTGGCTATTGCGGGTTTTCAAGGCTGTGTGGCCATGTTCTGGTAGTTTTGGCTGCTAACGTTTCTCCTGAATCTATGACGGGCATCTTCAGAGGCATGTCAAGGCAAGATGTGCTTCTCAAGATGCCAGCCATAGATGTGGGTGAAATGTTAGGAGCAAAAAGGAGTCCCACTAAAAGCACTTCCAAAGATTTGAACACCTTTTGTAGTGACTTGATGGGAGTTCAACCTTTTCTAGAAGTCCAGAAGACTCTCCAGAGCAGCTAGGGTGGCCAGCCCCCAGGTGATCCCTGGAGATCTCCCAGAGGAATAACTGATTTCCAGACTACTAAGATCAGTTCCCGCTGGAGAAAATGGTTGCTTTTTCAGGTGGACTGCATGGCACTGAGATCCCTTTCCCAAAACCCTGCCTCTTCAAGCTCTACCTCCACCTTTCACTGAATATCCCAAACCTGGAGCCAGCAACCAAGGACAACCCCACTTGAATTATATACCTTGCAAGCAGAGGCATAGCAAAGGGGAAGAGCGCCTGGTGCACAAATACGTCCTCTGCCCCCGTCCCACCCTGGAATGCCCCTGCCACACCCTGGAATGCCCCACCACACCCCCACAGGGGCGCCCACCCGATGTGTTGCCCCCCCATCCCCTTGTAGCTGCTCCTCTGTTTGCAAGTTTTACAGGGGAAGCACCATTTAGATATTTGTTGGCTGCAGCATACACAGTGCATTTTGAATCCTTTTAATTTTATTGTCCTGCTCCACTGCTTTTTATGGCTACTGTAGGGGTTGGGGGCGGGGGTTCCTTCGCTTGTTTTTTTGAATTGTGTGTGTTTTGTTTGTTTGTTTGCTTTTACTATGCCTCCCCATTTGCTTGCTTATCTTCTTCTCCAGACTAGTTCCTCGGAGGCCAATCCCTGTTCTGGACTGCATTTGTCTGGGAGCTGAAAATCAGTTTAAGACCTGAACAGACCTTTTCAGGTGTTCAAGTGCCACTTCTATGAGGCAGTGGTGGGATCCAAAATTTTTAGTAACAGGTTTTATTTATTTATTTATTTATTTATTTATTATTTGATTTCGTATACCGCCCTATCCCCAAAGGGCTCAGGGCGGTGAACAATATAAGGTTCCCATGGTGGTGGGATTCAAACTGTGGCGTAGCGCCAATGGGGCTGGGTGGGGCATGACAGGGACGTGGCTGGGCATTCCGGGGGTGAGGCATTCCTGGGCGGGGCTGTGGCAAGGACGCAGCCACTGCGCTGGTCCTTGGGCGGGAAACGAATGCACGCAGGCGCAGGCTGCCACGCACGCCGGTGCACCTCCTGCTAGACTGCTTCAAGTTCTGCACGCTACTGCTGAGAGGAGGGGCATAACTAAGGCAAAAATCATGTGGCAAAATCACCCATTAGTAACCCCCTCTCGGCACACACAAATAATTAGTAACCTACTCTCGGGAACCTGTGAGAACCTGCTGGATCCCACCTCTGCTATGAGGCATTAGGTGGAGCAGCGCTGAAAGCAGTGCGCGGACACTGACTCCTTCCCCATTAGCCATTCTCATCCATGAGGGAAGTAAACTGAAAAGTATGAGCGGCAGCAGTTGAGCAGTTGCAAGGCCTTTACCGCGTCCAAGCCAGTTGACAAAAATATCCCTTCTGCATTTAAAGAAACAGCGTGCATCAACATTTCAATTCTGCATCCTTTGGGAAAGGAACTGTTTGCATTTTGGAAGCACAGCTATAAGCCACTCTTAACCTGCTGGATGGAGCAGGAAAGAACTTTAATCCATTGATCAACAAATCAATACTGTAAGCTTTGGACCCTGTCTTGGCAGTGGAGTGCTCCATTCCATTCATCGGACAGCTTCCTGGTCATGCCCAGGTAGCCTGCAGTCTATTACTCAAGCTCAAATAAATAGCATGGTGTTGAGAGCCAGCATCGTATAGCGGTTAAGAGCAGTGGACTCTAATCTGAAGAACCTGGTTTGATTCCCCACTCCACCACTTGAGTGGCAGACTCTGATCTGGTGAACCAGGTTTGATTCCCCACTCCTACACACGCAGCCTGCTGGGTGGCCTTGGGCTAGTCACAGTTCTCTCAGAACTCTCTCAGCCCCATCTTCCTTACAAGGTGTCTGTTGTCAGGAGAGGAAGGGAAGGAGTTTGTAAGCTGCTTTGAGACTCCTTACATTTGAGAAGAAGAAGAAGAAGAAGAAGAAGAAGAAGAAGAAGAAGAAGAAGAAGAAGAAGAAGAAGAAGAAGAAGAAGAAGAAGAAGAAGAAGAAGAAGAAGAAGAAGAAGAAGAAGAAGAAGAAGAGCAGGAGCAGGAGCAGGAGCAGGAGCAGGAGCAGGAGCAGGAGCAGGAGGAGTTTGGATTTATATCCCCCCTTTCTCTCCTGTAGGAGACTCAAAGGGGCTTACAATCTCCTTGCCCTTCCCCCCTCACAACAAACACCCTGTGAGGTGGGTGGGGCTGAGAGAGCTCCGAGAAGCTGTGACTAGCACTAGCCCAAGGTCACCCAGCTGGCGTGTGTGGGAGTGTACAGGCTAATCTGAATTCCCCAGATAAGCCTCCACAGCTCAAGCGGCAGAGCTGAGAATCAAACCCAAACCCAAACTCCAGATTAGATACATGAGCTCTTAACCTCCTACACCACTGCTGGGTAGAAGCAGGGTAGAAATCCAAGCTCTTCTTCTTCAACCAAAAGAACCCTCCCCTATTTATTTGTAAATATACTAATATTTTCCTCCATCCTTTTGTGATGCTAATGTCCTTTTAGCGAGCCCGTTGCTTCACTCCTCAATCCTTGCAACATGAAAGGGATCTTGATATTCTTTTTTTCCTTCTTCAGGTCCTTTGTTCTCAGTTGTCCCAGTGGGAATTAATATTTGACACTTTTTGTCAGGATAAAGTTTCTTAAAAACAAATAGAAGAACTTAGCTGCCTTCTGCTGATGTTATTTTATTCCTCTTCCAGTACAGTCGGGTTCATCACTTCTGATTGTTGACAATGTGTTATCTGTAGCTTCCCCCTTTAATGAAAAGTTGGGTATCGGCAAATTCAGTTTGAATTTTCACTGGTACATTACGAAAGTTCACGGTGGCTTTTCAGATCTCTCTAAAGTATATCTTATAAGAAGGCTCTTTTATTATAAGTGTGGAACCAAAGATGAGAGGGGGAAAAACAGGTGCCTACAATTGTTCTGTTCAAAGCAGGTACTCTTGAAGGTGGGTGATATTTTCGTCTATATCAAAGACACCTGTGACCAGTGGAAAATGAGCTCCTTGAAGTAATCTTTATCAGACACTTGCAAACAGTAGAGAATAGGCCGCTTGAAGTCATCTTCCTTAAACCACCTTTTGTGCCTCTGATTATGTGAACACAGGATATTTCTGGAATGGCTTTCTTATCAGCTTTCAGTTGACTATGAGCATGTGGTAGACTGCAGCATTTTTGTACCATCAGTTACGGGGGGGTTGGGGGTACGCTCTACCCCAGTGGTGGTGAACCTATGGCACGGGTGCCAGAGGTGGCACTCAGAGCCCTTTCTGTGGGCACGCGTGCACAGAGTTCATCATGTGGGGGTGGAAAATCACCCCCCCCCCCACAGACACACACACATCTAGGCTGGCCTGGGCACAATCCTTTATCTGGGAGTAAGCTCGGTTGCTGGCAATGAGGCTTGCTTCTGAGTAAACCCTCCTAGGATCGTGATTCACCCATTTGAAGCGTTGCACAGTTGCTTCACCAAGCTTACTCCTGAGTATCGCGCGCCTTGGAGCCAACCGTTTTTTCCTAAACTAAAACCTCAGTATTTAGGTTAAATTGCCATGTTGGCACTTTGCAACAAATAAGTGGGTTTGGGGTTGCAATCTGGGCACTCGGTCTCAAAAAGGTTTGCCATCACTGCTCTACCCCATGCTATTGTTTGTTGTTGTGTAGACTTTGATGAGCCACATCCAAAGGAGGCGGGGCACAAGGGCTCATGGGAGGAAACTAAACTGGCATCCCATGAACAGAGCAGTAACTGATGGTTTAACATTCTTCTCCTTCTCTGCATATCATGTGTGTGTAAAGTGCAATCAAGTGGCTTATGGCAACCCCAGCAAGGGCTGTCAAGCAAAGTGAAAAGTAGATGCAATTTGCCGTTGCCTTCCTTTGCAAAATCTTCCTTGGCGGTCTCTCTTACAAGTACTGACCCTGCTATCTACACCTCTCAAATTAGTGTGTGAAATCAATCTGTTAAGAATTCATACAATCTGCCACTGTAGCTGTTAAGATTCTCACTTTCCTTGTCTCAGTGTTAGGCAGATAGACAACTGACTGGATTTTTCTCTTAGTCCGTTTGCTGCAGCTATTTCCCTTAGATTATATTTCTTCATTTGCATGCTACAGATTTTGAAAGTTGTTACGATCCGTCTTAGGGTTTTAAATATTGTGTGTGTTTTACGACCACTTTATCAAGGGAGGATGGGCAAAGCCTTAAGGAGATGCTTCAAACAATTTAATTTTAAGAACAAGCCAGCTGGATCAGACCAGAGTCCATCTAGTCCAGCTCTCTGCTATTCGCAGTGGCCCACCAGGTGCCTTTGGGAGCTCACCTGCAGGACGTGAAAGCAATGGCCTTCTGCGGCTGTTGCTCCCGAGCACCTGGTCTGTTAAGGCATTTGCAATCTCAGATCAAAGAGGATCAAGATTGGTAGCCATAAATCAACTTCTCCTCCATAAATCTGTTCAAGCCCCTTTTAAAGCTATCCAGATTAGTGGCCATCACCACCTCCTGTGGCAGCATATTCCAAACACCAATCACACTTTGCATGAAGAAGTGTTTCCTTTTATTAGTTTTTTAGGTTTTTTTATTATTTTAAGAAGGAATAGTCTTTCTGCAGTTTCCAAATGGTGGGATTAACAAGGGTCCATTCCGCACAAAGGCTTTAAAACGTTTGCAAAACATTTTGCAATTGTTTTGGAAAGAATTGTTTTTATGTTTTTGTCCCACAGGTCTGCCCTAAAATTAAGGCAAACAAAGGGAAATGGGGAGAACGGTAGAATGTTGACTGGACGCTGAGATGAAGTGATACAAGCATGTGACATTTTTTTTTTAAAGAATGGCAATGCCCACTTTGATTTCTTGCAATACTAATTAAGCAGTTCAGCACATAAAACAGGTAAAGTGAGTGGTGAATGGAGACAGGGCCTTTTCTGTGGTAGCGCCCAGCCTTTGGAGCACCCTCACCCTTGCGGGATGTCTGCCTCCTACTTTACTTTCTTTTAGGCACCAAGTAAAAACAACAACAATTTTTTTGGTAACCCAACATTTATTTATTTATTCATTTATTCACTCCCCGTCCTTTAGTACAGTTTCAGGACCACTTACACTAAAAGCCATAATAAGGTCCTTTCCTACACAATAATGAAATCCCCATAAAACCCAATCCTAAAACCATTAAAAAATTATAAAAACTCCCTCCTCAACTCTCCTTAAAAATGGGAGGCGTGTACAGGACACCTGAAGTCCTCTCGTTAGGAATAGGGGGATCAGTCAAATGCTTGGGTGAAGAGGCGTGTCTTAATTAGAGGGTTTATCTTATCAGTTTATGAATGGTCTGCTTTTATTGTACAGATACTTCTTACGCTGCTTGCGTCCAATGGCCTTGCGTTTCAATATTGTGGTTTTTCGAGAGCCAGTGTGACATAGTGGTTAAGATCTGTGATCTGTATTCTAGAGAACTGGGTTTGATTCCCCACTTCTCCACATGAGCAGGGAACTCATCCAGAGGTGGGATCCAGCAGGTTCTCACAGGTTCCCGAGAGTAGGTTACTAATTATTTGTGTGTGCCGAGAGGGGGTTACTAATGGGTGATTTTGCCACGTGATTTTTGCCTTAATTACGCCCCTCCTCTCAGCAGTAGCGCGCGAAACTTGAAGCAGTCTAGCAGGAGGTGCACCGGCGTGCATGGCAGCCTGCGCCTGCGTGCATTCGTTTCCCGCCCAAGGACCAGCGCAGCAGCTGCGTCCTTGCCACAGCCCTGCCCAGGAATGCCCTGCCCCCAGAATGCCCGGCCATGCCCTCTTCGTGGCCGCCCAGCCCCATTGGCGCTACGCCACAGTTTGAATCCCACCACCATGGGAACCTGTTACTAAAATGTTTGGATCCCACCACTGAACTCATCTGACGAACAGGATTTGTTTCCCTGCTCCTACACATGAAGCCTGCTGGGTGACCTTGGGCCAGTCACAGTTCTGTAAGACCTCTCTCTGATCCATTTAGAAGAAGAAGAAGAGTTTGGATTTATACCCCCCCCCTTTCTCTCTTGCAGGAGACTCAAAGGAGTTTACAATCTCCTTACCCTTCCCCCCTCACAACAAACACCCTGTGAGGCAGGTGGGGCTGAGAGAGCTCAGAAGAACCATGACTAGCCCAAGGTCACCCAGCTGGCGTGTGTGGGAGTGCACAGGCTAATCTGAATTCCCCAGAGAAGCCTCCACAGCTCAGGCGGCAGAGCTGGGAATCAAACCCGGTTCCTTCAGATTAGATACACGACCTCTTAACCTCCTACGCCACTGCTGCTCACAAAATGTCAGTTTACCTCACAAAATGTCAGTTGTGGGAAGAAGAAGGGAAGGAGTTTGTAAGTCCATATGGTTGAGAAAAGTGGGATATAAATCCACCCCTCCTCCTCCTCCTCCTCCTCCTCACTGTAAGGTGCCTCAAGCAGAACTCTGAAGAGGCAGCATAGAAATATTCTAAATAAATATATAAACAGACCATAAATCCATCCAACAAAAATGCTACCAGCATGCAGGGGGCATCCCAAGTTTGTACCTTACATCATTAATGCGCTCACTGAGTAGGTTCAGAGAACCTTTCTCTTATACACTCATTGATATCTGTGGCACAGGAGGAATAAAACTGTATTTCATTGTATGGCTGTGGTTAGGATTACTGAGGCAATAATCTGACCCATCAGCATTAAGAGAGGTGATAATGATAATTATTGTCAGCGTACTATACGTGGAGAATTTAAGAGAACAGTAAGGCTATGGGGGCTATTGTTCACGTTCATGCAAAATATGGTGCAGGTATATTGAGACTTGAGAACCTGGATGTGTTTTATATCGGTGGTTACGAGAGACACCTTAGTCTTATTCTGCTCACTGGTGTCCCCAAAGTTCATAATTACCTGGTTTGGAATACAAATTGGGCCAGCTCATAGTGCCTGGCTGATATCCAAACAGAGCATCATTCCTCCAAGATGTTCTTCTCCGGCTCATTATAGGAAATGAAGTACTGCAAAAAAGTATGATCATCAGCATTCAGAATTCTCTATTGCTGACGGAGCAAAAGTTGTTTAACACTATATGTTTTCTTCACTTATTTCCACATCTTTTTGGAACCCTCTCATTATCAAAGCCCTTGAAAACACGATTAGTTTTTTTAAAATCCAATAGTGCTAAATATCAATAAAAATAACATAAAATTAACAGCCGTTTTTAAATCCCTCTCATTCTAACGGGCAGCACATATGTTCGTATTGAGTTATCTACTATACTTCTGTGCAAATTCAGACTTCCATCAATTAACTGAGGTTCTTCAAACAGCGGCTAGCTCACTCTAGTCTAGAAAGAAACTGTGCCTTTTTACTGGGACACTATTTATTAATATACATACTTCCACCCCACCTTTCCCTTGTGATTCCAGGTAGCTTTCATTTCCAAAACGGAACACGCAGAATATACAATAAACCCTGCTAACTCTCCTCTCCCTCCATGCATAAAGCTTAAGCCTTCTAGATGCCCTTGCAAATAAAACAGCCTTACCATTTTGTCAGTTTATTATCAGCCGAGAAACAGGTGCCCCGTACGGAAATGAAACAGGCCACTTTGGGTTTGTTGGACCGTCTATCAATCTGTGATATTTTTATTCTGCCCTTCCTTCGAGGTGCAGATGCAGAGGTGGGATCCAGCAGGTTCTCACCAGTTCCCGAGAGTGGGTTACTAATTATTTGGGTGTGCCGAGAGGGGGTTACTAATTGGGTCTGCTTTTCCGTTAGAAATTCCATTAGGTCCAAAAATCATCAAGTCCTGTTGTTTCCGATGTGGCCGGTTCGCGAAGGTAGAAAACGGCATAATTCTCCCTGTTGGGCTGTTTTAAAAACATGTTTTAGAAATATGGTGAAGTTCCTTGTTTAAGGAAAGTCTCCTTCTTTTGATTTCTAGAAACAAAATGAAGTATTTGAAAGTATTAAGTATTCGACAGGCAGTCAATTAGAGGAGAAGTAGTTGTTTCTGTTGGACGACGATAGGACTTGCTATAATGAGTTTAAATTATGGACAGAAAGATACCAGCTTGAAATTATGGACTTTTTTTCTTACAGTAAGAGTTTTTTTACAGTAACAGAGAAATTATTAATGCCCCGCCCCCAGAATGCCCAGACACGCCCCCGTCGTTCCCCGCCCAGCCCCACTGGCGCTACGCCACAGTTTGAATCCCACCACCATGGGAACCTGTCACTAAAATTTTTGGATCCCACCACTGTGCAGATGGCATTGGTACCAGCCTTTCTGAGAAGCTACAAGTCCACTAGTTCTGGGTTTGGTCATCCTGGAGAATTTTAAAAATGAAATGGCTTCAAGATTTCTGTGTCTTTCCTTTTTCGCTTGGGGAGGGGATGTTTTTGGAAGAGGAAGGACTGCAACAGAGTATAATACCATAGAGTCTACCTTCCAAAGCAGCCATTTTTCTCCAGTGCAACTGAGCTGTGAAATCTAGAGTTCAGTTGTAATTATAGGAGATCTTCATGCCCCATCTAGAGGCTAGCAATCCTCAATTCTCTTATTTAGCCTTTTGGAATTCTTTGAGAGCACCAACAATGGATTGTTATCTAACAGCCCCATCTGGGCGGGGGGGAGGGGTCCACTGTTGGGAGTGATGTGGGGCTGTGCTGGCGGATTTGCCCCCCTCAGGTCACTTGCCCCAGCGAAGGGGCAGATCTGCTGACAGGTGGCCATTGCAGCCTTCCACGGCGGTGGAATAAGGTTCTGAATGCCACGCCAGAATCCTTCCACCCCACCTGCCAGCATAGTGGGGGCAGTTCAGGAGTGTGGCCAAGGGAAGAGTTGATGGCTCTTCCATCCAGCCATTGTTTCTGTTACATTGCAGCCCGGGCTTTGAATTTACTCCCACTTTCCAGTGGCGTAAGTCCATTAAGCCCAATGGGGGCCTTCTGGCAGTGGGGAGGAATTTTTTTTTGCCTCCCCATCCTTCCGGAAAGCCTCCTTGGAAAGGGTGCCCAGGAGCAGCAGTGGCGTAGTGGTGAAGAGCAGCTGCACTCTAATCTGGAGCAACCAGGTTCGATTTCCTGCTCTTCCGCTTGATCTGTGGAGGCTTATCTGGGGAATTCAGATTAGCCTGTGCACTCCCACACATGCCAGCTGGGTGACCTTGGGCTAGTCACAGTTCTTCTGAGCTCTCTCAGCCCCACCCACCTCACAGGGTGTTTGTTGTGAGGAGGGAAGGGAAAGGAGTTTGTCAGCCCCTTTGAGTCTCCTGCAGGAGAGAAAGGGGGGATATAAATCCAACTCTTCTTCTTCTTCTTTGCATGGGGCTGTAATTTATGATTAGGTATCTGTTGCTGAATAGAAATGTAGAGAAGAGCAGTCCAAAATACAGGAAAGGCTGTTGACAAAGTCTCTTACCCTTTACCTCCAGGGGTGAACACTTTACAGATAAAATCCCCAATCCTAGTTTGCAGAGGAAATCCCAAACTACAAGTGAAACGCTTCAGGAAGAACACTTCAAGAAGCCTGGGTGAAATGGGCAGCAAATTAGGAGATGATGTTTAGTGAGAGAAAGAGTAAATAAGGACAAAATCTAGTGCCTCAGTAAAACAACAAAGAGGTGGGATCCAGCAGGTCTTGTGGTATCAAGAATACTAACAGATGGGCTGTAATGAGCTGTAATGGATGAAATTTTAAACTATCTGTGGCAGATTGTGTGTGTGTGTGTGTGTGTGTGTGTGTGTGTGTGTGTGTGTGTGT
>NW_025949600.1:0-11444 GCF_021028975.2 Sphaerodactylus townsendi
TAAGTTGTGGAGTATTTTGTGTGCAGAAGATCCTAGGTTCAATCTCCAGCATCTCCTGTTAAAAGGACCAGGTAAAGTGCCCTAGGTCTTGCGACGGACCTCTGCCTAAGTCCCTGAGAAGCCACCGCCAGACTGAGCGGACAATATGGACCTTAATGGACCAAAGGTCTGCTTCTGTATAAGGCAGCTCCGTGCGCTCAATATTTAGCCCAAATTTGCTTTCCTGTTGCCTGCTTTTATCATATTTCCCCGCTCCTCTGTGGCTCACAGCCTAGAGATTGCACAACACTCACAATGAGTGACTCACATTCCTATTCCCCTGCTCAAAATAGCCTTCTGGCTTTCACAATTCTGCTGTAAGCCTGGCAGGGCTCAGTTCTCTGCCCTCCCCCCAGCAACCGCTGTGTGTCTCCAGCTGGTGTTCTAAAAAGGGCCCCTGGGCAGTCCCTCCCTCTGGGGCCTGTAGAAAGAAAACCCACTTTCTGGTGACTTTCACCAAAAGAAGAGGAACTGGGAACTTGGGAAACTGACACTAGAATAAACTGGTTGGGGTGCCAAAAATAGCCACCAATACCCTGGCTAGCAGAGAGGGTGGAGCGTGGCTCTCTGAGGCAATTTCCCTCCTTATCTTCAAAGCTTAGAGATGGACGGTCTTAAAGGGCGATTGTCTTTCTGATAAACAAGATTAGAAGAAGAGGAAGAGGTAGAGGAGGAGGAGGAGGAGGAGTTTAAATTTATATTCCCCCCTTTCTCTCCTGTAGGGGACTCAAAGGGGCTTACAATCTCCTTGCCCTTCCCCCCTCACAACAAACACCCTGTGAGGTGGGTGGGGCTGAGAGAGCCTGAAGAACTGTGACTAGCCCAAGGTCACCCAGCTGGAGTGTGGGAGTGCACAGGCTAATCTGAATTCCCCCGATAAGCCTCCACAGCTCAGGCGGCAGAGCTGGGAATCAAACCCGGTTCCTCCAGATTAGATACACAAGCTCTTAACCTCCTACGCCACTGCTGCTCCTAGAGAAGGCTAGGTGGGCAGATCTGCCATTTGTTTTCAGCACAGCCACTATGCTTCGTACAGTTGCATGGCAGCAGTGTGGTGTTATGGGTGCCAACTCTGGGTTGGGAAATTCCTGAAGGTTTGGGGGTGGAGCCTAGGGAGAGTGGATCTTGGGGAAGGGAGGGGCCTCTGCAGGGTGTAAAGCTAAAGAGTCCATCCTTTGAAGCTGCCATTCTCTTCAGGGAAACTGAGCTCTGTTGTCTAGAGATCAGCTGTGATTCTGGGTGATCTCCTGGCTCCACCTGGACGTTGGCAACCTTATGTGGAATAGTGGCTAGATGGTGAGAGTAGGAAGTTTTTAAAAATCCCATGAATATCATGCCGTTCTCTCTCAGCCACACTGACCTTGTAGGATTGTTGTGAGAATTAAGTGGAAGAGGGATGAATTGGGTGACCTTAGGCTCTTTATTCTAGTTCAGACTAGCCTACCTTACAAGGTTGTCGTGAAGTTAAAATGGAGGAGAGAATACCTGGGCAACCCGGGCAACTTTAGACCCGACCTTCTCTCCCTCAGCCAAACCTACCTTGCCGGGTTGATATGTAGATAAAGCAGCAGAAGAAAGAAGTAGGTGATTTTGGATTTGTCATTCTATTTGCCAGCCTAACCTACCCGACAGTGATGTTGTAATGATAAAGTGGAGGACTCAAGGAGCAGGTGATCTTTCTTTCTCAGTCTAACCTTTCTCACAGGGTTGCTGTGAAGATAAAATGGAAAAGGAAAGAACTTGCTGACATTTTGGCCGGTCTTTCTCTCTTAGCCTAATCAACCACACAGGATTGTTGCCAGGAGCACATAGAAGAATAATTAACCATAAGCATGTTTTATGCCATAGGCCATAAAGTCTGCTCTTCAAAGTCTGCTCTTCAAAGGAGCCATTTCCCCCCCCCCCCCCAGGATAACTGATCTCTGTTTTCTGGACATTTGCTGTACTTCCAGAACTCGTCTTCACTTAGACAAGGGGACAGGGGGGCGACGCACCGGGCACGCCCCCTGTGGGTGTGTGGTGAGGGAGGGACATGGGCGGAAGACGCACCAGTGCACCGGGCACTTTCCCCCCTTGTTACGCCTCTGCACTTAGAGGATAGCAACCCTTCCTAAAGCTCAGCATGTTAACCAACCATGTATAAAACAGATAAATAAGGGCACTGCACATACAACAATATGACCACTCCTTATCCAACAAAGGTTTACCTAAATTTGAAAAACAAACAAACATGACATGACTATCCTACATATACAACATGACACCGACTTCTTAGGTGGGGTTCCCAACACTGGGGTGGGAAATTCCCAAAGATTTGGGAGGGGGATAGGGAGGGCCATGTTTGGGAAGGGGAGGGAGCTCAGTGCCCTTCAGTCCATCCTCCAAAGCAGCCATTTTCTCCAGGGGAACTAACCTCTGTAGTCTGGAGATCATTTGTAACTGCAGGAGAAAATCATAATTATATCATTGATAGGGGAGCAGGAAGTTGGAACCTATCCATCAGTGGGGTCCACTTTTGGTCCCGGCTGGAGATCTTTCCTGAAAACCACACAAAACTGCCTCCAGAAAACAGTTTGTGCTCTCTCCATGTGCTGACTTTTCCCAGAAAGTGCCAGTGGTCGTAAAAAAAGGAAAGCCAAATGGGCCGCGGCTTGGTTTATATTGTTTGGGGTGTGTGTTAATGTCTCTGTCAGTAAATGATCTAGAAAGTAGGTCAGAAGCCTTAACCATAACCAGACAGGCTGAGGGAAACGTGTTACAACCATCCTGAAGCAGTTTTATGGTTTTTCCTTTTGTCTCTTCCGCTGGACACTAGAGGATCTCTTTCTTCCTTTTTTTTTTTTTTTGACGATAATCCAAGGGGAGGAGATAAAGCCTCCCTTGATGTTCTCCTAATGTCCTATGCTAATTTTTCTTAAAAACCCCAGAACAGATGCTGGGAGGCAATAATTTTTAAGAAAGCTTTCAAATAATTTGGGAGAGGCTGCTTTTCTTAGGGTGTTAATACGGTTTTGTTCCAAAGTGTCTGGCAAAACAGGTTCTGCAGGTTTCTGGAACAATGAAAAAACTTGCAACACCAGAGGCAAAAGTGGAAGGAGCATACACAAATGCTTTGTTTCAAACCATCTTCATAAACCTATCTCCACCCAGAGATGGCAATGGGCATCTCACTGGTTATCTTATGGTCCTGATCTTGATGGCTGAGGCTACCCTAATCTTGTTAGTTTTCAGAAGGTAAACAGGGTCAGCCCTCGTTAATGCTTGGAGGGGAGACCACCATGGAAGTCCTGGGTTGCTACACATAGGCAGGCAATGGCAAACCACCTCTGTCTCTTGCACTGAAAAACCTATGGAGTTTGCCATGAGTCAAAATGCTAAAAACGCTGAAATCTTTTCTCCAGGCCATTTTTAAAAAAAATTCTTAACTTTTACTGAGTTACAGCTTACAAAGGAATATTTACAGTGCAATCCTAAGTGCAGTTACACCCTATTAGAAGTAGTGTGATTCAAATAATTTAACAACTGGTTGTTTACAAGCACCATTTCAACAACCGGTGCTGCCGAAGTGGTGCGAACAGCCTAAATCCCACTACTGCGGCGGCGGCAGTGATGTTTAGCGAGGGTGTAATGCCATCTTCCAAAATAGTCATTTTCTCCAGGTGGACAGATCTCAGTCTCAGAGATCAACTGGAGTTCTAGGGAGATGTCCAGTTACCACCTGGAGGTTGGCAACCTTACTAATCCCATTAACTTCAGCAGGCTTAGAAGAGTGTAACTCTACATAAGAGTGCACTGTTATGTTTGCATCCTTTGAGCAAGTTCTGGGTACAGTAGATAGCTTCTGCCACGTGGTGCATTTTCTGTTCTACCGAAGAGTTGAAGGGCCCATTGAAAACCACTGATCTTGCTCAAATGAAAGTTTCAGTGGAGGAGGAAGCCCATGCTGTGGCAGAGTCTGTCTAGTGCAAGGGTCTGCAACCTGCGGCTCTCCAGATGTTCATGGACTACAATTCCCATCAGCCCCTGCCAGCATGGCCAATTGCAGACCCCTGGAGTGCACGCAGAACTCATTCATTGAATCCTGGCTAGTCATGTTGCTAGACCTTAGCAATGCACTCCCGCAGGGCATCTGATCCTTCTCCAGCAGAAGTCCTGCTGTTTATGTACCGAACAGTGTCGTTCAAAGGAAAAGAGGTCAGTTGTGGCTAGAGGCGTATCTAGGGAAAATGTAGCCTGGTGCAAAATCTGATTTTTTCACCCCACCCCACTCTGTATGGGCAGCCGCTCTCCCCCACCACGACCAAACAACTTTTTTTGCACCAGGTCTTCTGGTCCCGGGGGAAGGAGGGGTGTGGAGGGCAATTTTCCGGGGGGCCCCATGTGACTAAATGGCTGCAGCCTGGGGACATTTGACCCCATATGTCCCCCTGGGTGGCATGCCCCTGGTTGTGGCCCGTTAAAAGGACATACCTTTTTGATCCATCTGAGCTGAACAGGCAGGCCACATGGTTGGGATCAAATGTCTGTGCTGCAGACCACCTTGCCGCTTTCTGGTTTTGATTCAGCTTTCAGTTCCTGTAAAAAAAATTTTTCACTTTATTGCAGTCAAAGACCAGCAAATTACAGTCAGGGACTGACAAATTCTATACAGCAAATTGCAGTCGAGGATCAACAAATTCTATACACACTCTCAACCTTAATTCCCTGTGTAATTGTAATATATAAATACCCTAAAATCAACACTGAGGCCTAATTTGTTTCACTTGTCCCATACATACGGTAACTTAGCATTAAAATACATTCAGTCCATAACTTAGCGTTAAAATAAATCCAATCTATAACGGCATTAAAATAAATCCAATCCATAACTTAACGTTAAAAATAAGTCCAATCCATAACTTAGCATTAAAATATATTCAATCTATAACTTAGCGTTAAAATGAATTCATTCCATAACTTAGCATTAAAATGAGTCACTTAAGTTAAAATTATTCATATAGGCTTGCCTACTTATTGTCTTTTGGCCTGTTTGCACTCCCATTTACTCAATCCTAGATTAAAATAGTAATAATATTGTTAATAATTAATAATGATTATGAGCCATATATATATATATCTGTATCTCTAATACAATATCAGTTGCCTACTCATTGGTCTGCGTTTCTTTATAACAAATGTACAAAATTTGGCAACCAATCTAGACCAGTTTGGATTTTTGTCTTCCAGGAGCTTCCTTATACATACATTTTCTGGATAGCCCCTGAAGTTATTTAATATTGGGTCTAGTATTTTGGCTCTTATTTCTCTAAAGTGAGGGCAGCGGAGGAGGATGTGGCCTGTAGTGTCCATTTCTTCTAAATTACAGGAACAGATCCTCCTTTCTTTAGGTATCTTCTTATATCTCCCTTCTAGGATCGCAGACGGGAGCAATGCACATCTCACTAGGGTAAATGCCCTTCTGAGTGTATGTATTTCAATGTTAGATACATATGGGGCTGGTGACTGTATGTATCTACGAGATGCCTCTAGTGTAAAATCCGGATACTTGTTCAGATCTTGTTGTCTAGCAATATCTTGCACCCTTTGCTTGAGAGTGCTTTTTGCTGTAAATGTGGGTTGAGATTTTAAATCAGGAAGTGATAAACCCATCCTTGTTGCCTTCTCATTGACTTCCCGAATCCATCTGGGTTGAAAAGAGTCACTGACAATAAGTGGCCATAATCCTTTTTGATTATTATGTGCCTTCAACCATAGATAGGCTGTTTGCAGGAAGATTCTGTCTTCTATCCTTATTAATCCAGCTTCTAGCCTTAAAAAGGCGTTGGCCACTCCCAGAGGTACTTGCAAAATAGCTCTTAAGAATTTCATTTGAGTTCTCTCCAAGATCTTTATATTTGTCATGCACTGATTTGAGTATACTCCATATATGAGTTGTGGAATGATTTTAACCTGATACAATTTTAGTGCTGCAGGAACATAGAAAGCCCCCTTTGAACAAAAGAATTTTCGCACAGCGTGCATAGTTCTTTCAGCCCTTTCTGTTACTAATTTTAAATGCTCGCTGTTGGATCCGGAAGATTGTATTACCATACCAAATATTTAAAAATGTTTACTTGTTCAATTTTGTTGCCTTTTATGTTCCAAGTTCTCTTTTTAGTTTTACTGCCAAATTTCATAATTTTTGTTTTGGAAAAATTTATGACCAGTTCTTCCTTTTCACAGTGCTCTGTGAAGCTCTGGAGAGCTCTTCTAAGTCCTACTGCTGTTCTGGACAGGAGAACAATATCATCTGCATATAAGAGTATCGCCAGATGTTGTGAGGCCAACTTGGGTGGATGGCTATCAATATTTTTCAGTTGTTTTGTGATTTCATTTATGAAAAAGTTGAATAGAGTGGGAGCTAATAAGCATCCCTGCCTGACACCCTTGTGTATGTTGATTGGGTCAGTGAGATGCCCTTTAGGATTGCATCGAATTTTCATTTTTGCTTGGTTATGCAGGGCACGTATCAAAAAGTAAAGCCTCTTATCTATGCTAGATACCTCTAATTTCTGCCAAAGCTTGTGTCTGGAGATGGAATCAAAAGCGGACTTCAGATCAATGAATGCAGCAAATAGAGATGTTGGACCACTTGCAGCATATTTTTCAATCAAATGTTGTATAATTAGTGAATGCTCAGTAGTGGAGCGTCCCTCTCTGAAGCCAGCTTGTGCTATATCTATTAGATCTTCTCTTTCCAGCCAGTCATTTATTTTCTCCAGCAGATGTCTTGAATATAATTTACTTAATACGCTAAGGAGGCTAATTGGCCTGTAGTTTTTGGGATCTTTTTTATCACCTTTTTTGTGTAGGGGAACAGTAATCGCCATTCCCCAATCTTTGGGGATCCGTCCCGTTCTGTCAATGTAGGTAAATACGTTGGCCAGAAATTGAGCCCACCAATCAATGTTCCCTTTCAGGACTTCTGTTGTAATTCCGTCTAAGCCAGGGGCTTTCCCTGCTTTCAGCCTGTTAATATGGTCTTTTATTTCCCTTGTACTAACTGCAGGCCATGTCTGAAATCTAAAAATCTAAAAAATCCTCATGTAATGGTGGCTCTTCATAGTCATCATATAGCCTCTGGAAGAACTCAATCCATTTATTAGGTGGTATATACATTTCAAGTTGGGTCGATGTCCTTTGCTTCCGTTTTTGGATGAGTTTCCAGAACAGAGATTGATTTTTCTGCTTAGTCGCTTGTATCAGATCTTCTCATATTTTTCTCGTATATTGATTTTTTTTTCTTAGCAAGTGTTTGTTTATACTTTTTTTTGTGATCTAGGAGTTCCAGCTGAGCTTCCATTCTTTTGTCAGGTGAACTGTTCCTTAGCTTTCTATATAGCTGGTTCAATTGCCCTTTTTTTTGAGCACATTCCTTGTCAAACCATGGTTTGTTTTGTCTTTTCTTACCATTCTGTATGAAGCCATCTTCCTTATAATCTATTAACCTTGTAGTTATGAGGCTTATCAGTTCATCATAAAAATCCATAGGATCCAAGATGTCTTTGGCAGTGGAAAATACAGTGGCGCTCTTCTGTAGCATTTCTGGTGTTAAAAATTTTTTAAACTCAAGATCCATTTCCCCAGACCAGGGGTAGGGAACCTTTAACATTCAAAGAGCCATTTGGACCCGTTTTCCATGGGAAAAGAAATCACTTGGAGCCGCAAATAATTTTTGACATTTAAAATAAAGATAACACTGTATATATTGGGTTTTTTTAACCTTTTACTCCACTCATTCTGAGAAGCGCATGGATGCGCCTGCCCTACTGCCTGCAGGGCGGGCAAGGATGGGGCCAGCGGCTCGGCTCGTGGAGCCGCAGTGCAAGGGCAGAAGAGCCGTATGCGGCTCTCGAGCGGCAGGTTCCCTACCCCTGCCCCAGACCATCTGATTCGTCTGCCTACATAAGACAGCTGTGATCTATAGCAATTGGTTATATACGTCTGTGTTGTTCTTAGACTGATTTTTAAAATGAGAGGAAGGTGATCTCCCTCCAAGTAGGGGAGCACCTGAAATTCTTGCACACATGAAAGTAAGGAATTGCACACAAGAATGTAATCAATTGTACTGGCTCTGTTACCTGCCATAAAAGTCATTTCACCAGGGTGGTCCTTTTCTGAAGCACCATTCAGTATCTGAAGACCTTTTTTCTGTGCCATCTTGGCCAAGAGGAGGCCGGCGTAATTTACCTTTTGGTCTTTGAAAATCCGTATGTGTGGGAGCTTATAATTTCCTAACTCCCCATTCTCCAGAAGCGTATGATATTTTGTTGCTAGAAAGGAGTCATTCGGGCCTAAGCGAGCATTTAAGTCTCCCGCTAGTAAAATTAAGGCCTCTGGGCATTCCAATGAAATTTGTGTTACATATTGGTCCAAAGCATTCCATTTTTGCTCTAGCTGGAGCTTCCTTGCTGCTGGTGGAAAGTACACATTTATAATGATCAGGCTGGCCTCTCTCCATGATACCTGAACGGACATCGCTAATTGAGGTAGGTCTGGCTTCGGATGGCATTTGGCTTTTAGGGTGGTGGCTATCAGTATACCCAAGCCTCCTTTCAGTCTCCCCGGACCTACTCCTGGTGTTGCTCCTAGATTATAGCTCTGGTAGCCATCAAGTTCAAGAGGTTGAGCCATCCACGTTTCTTGTAAAATAATGATGTCATAATCATGTTTGAAGAGTGGAACATCGTCATAGAATGTGATGCATCTCATCCACCCTGCTACGTTCCATGAAATAAGTTTGATGTATCCGTTCCTCAGGTGGTTTGCATGTCTCTGCTGTAGTCATTTAGTTGATAATTCATTTCTTGGTTTGGCTGTAGAGGTGCATGTGTTGTGTTCATCATGAATTAATTCTATTTTTTCTTTCTGCATTTCTGCTTGCACAGATATCTGTTCTTGGCTGGTATCACTCATGATCAAATTTAGTAGGCCTGTTTTGTCCATGAAGATACAACCATTGTTTTTTGGTTGTTTTCCTTTTTGAGTTTTCTTTTCCTCATAGTCCGATCCAGTTCCTTTATTTTCATCAATATATCTTAGCGCTTTTTTGATTTTATATTCCCATATTCTAGCTCCATTATTTCCATGATTTCCCTTTCCCCTTTTCCCTTGTCAAATTTCTGAGGGCAGGAGGATCAAGCTCCATTTCACATCTGATTTCCTCCTTTTGACCTTGAGTTGTATGGTGTACCCCTCTTGGCGTGTGAGAATTTCCTTCCTCTGCTTTCGCCTTTGTTTGTGATTTTGTGCCTAGAGGTGGGGAAAAGATTAGTAAGTTTTGTTCTTCATTATAGTAATGGTTCTGTGCCTCCATACATTCAATCGTGGTGTTGACTCCTTCTGTACTCAGGTGTATTAGTAGATTTTCATCCTCTTTTTTGGGGTTCTTTTGGTACTTGCTTCCTGCATAGTGTTAATTCTTGTTTTAGGGTCTCCATTCTTCTTATGACATCCTCCTGTTCTGCAGTTGGTAATGCCAGATAGGATATTTTTTAATTGTTTTCCAGAATCTGAAAATTATCATCCATTTCTGCCATTGATGTCTCTGCTTCAGTGTTATTACAGTCCTTTCTTGCTTTATTTATACTGTTGAATTTTGCCATGGGCTTAGCCATTATGCCGGCCCTAGATATCAATGGCCATGTGAGCGCATTATTAAATATACGTTGTAACGAACTTGCCCCACCCTGAAGGGCTGGTGTACAGCAGGCCAAAGGGAGAAGGCCTTAGCAACAGCCAGAAAAAGAGAAAAAGGCTCCACAAGAAGAGAAACGACCTGATTGGTGGAAAAAGGTCCAGTAACGTTTGGCAAGAGCTAGGGGGAGCCAGTGGGCTTACAGCACTGAGAGGAGAGTTGAGTGCTGATAGGAGTCGGTCAGAGAGAGCAGAGCAGAGTCTGGCAGAGAGGAGTCTGTCAGCTCTGGAAGAAAAGGATTCTGTCTCAGCAGAGTTGGCTGACAGAAGTCCAGTCCCTGTCTAAGCGGTGTATGCTTGACAGAGAGAGGAGGCCCTGACTGGGTGCAGATTGAAGTGCCCTTCAGGAGCCTGGCGATTTTAAAACTGCCCAGACCTATCTAGTCTGCCTTGCCCCTGTGTGAATCACCAGAATCACCAGTCTGGGAGAAGCCAGTCCAGAGGCAGTGAAGCCATATTAGGACTAGTGGGAGAGAGGGAGGCCAAGTGTGCCAGAATCTCCTGGGCTTGGACTGTGTGTTTGGGTGTGATCAGTGGGTATTGGAGCAGTGAGGAATAGTGTCTGCGTGCGTAAGGGAATTTATTAGTTCAAAGCTAAATCTTCCCTTAAGAGACACCTGCGTGTGTCGGTGTGCATATGAATCTGAAGTAACATCTTAAGACAAACTTATTCTGAAACCAACAAGCGTTAAACCTCTCCAGTTTACCTGAGAAGCCTTTGTGAAAGCCAGCAAATAAAAGTTTTCAGTTTTTGTTCATTATAAAAACCTCTCCAGTCTTTATTATTTGTCTGTCAGTGTCTGTGTGTTCCCCAGTCAGGGTGGTGACCTTGTGGAAAATCAGTATTGAGTGGGCTATAGAGGAAAATATATTATTGGTGGCAGCGCAGAAAGCAGAACTTATATATGAGTGCCCTTTTCGTTACATACGTCTTGGGAAGATCCTTTTCCTTTCTAACTGGTTGCACATTTTCATTAAAGTTGAGGGAATATAATCAGAATAAAAGGTCAAAATTATTCTTTTCCATTGGCTGTAATTTTGGAGAGTTTCTACCGCCTTTAAATCTAGATGTTTAATTTTTCCTCTTAATAGCTCTCTCAGATGATTTCTGGCCTGCTGTTTATCATTCCAGGGCACTGATAAGCCTCTGTATTTGCCAATCTCCAAGCAGACGTTGTTTGGAACTAGGATTAATTGTGAGGGTTTTTCTATCTCATTAAAAGTTAATCTCCTTGCCTTGACATTTTTGCTGGGTTTTGGAATTGTCTGTTCATTTCTTGGGGTTTCCTTATGAGTTTTGCTCTTAAGGATCATATCTATTTTATAATTTATAGTTTGTATTTCTCTGAATATTTTTTCTACTGTCTCAGCTGTGAGAAGTAGCAACTTGATGTACTCATTATGTTCATTTGCTGCTGGGAGGTTGTTCATGGTGTTTCTCTCCCCACTATTTGGATTTTTGCTCGTTTTACTTTTATCCATTCCCAAGCTTTTCAGTTCCTGTCTCTTTGATGCATTTCTTCTAGGCCTTTTGGAATCCCTAGACTGGAAACTTAGTCTACGTGTTCACCCCTTGTCATGCATGGCAACTGAGTCTGCCAGATGCAGATCCAAAAACCACAATTGTTAGTTTAAGAATTCGAGGAACATTGTGCACCAAGAATTCTCCT
>NW_025949601.1:0-11441 GCF_021028975.2 Sphaerodactylus townsendi
CGCTGCGAAGAAATCTTGTCAAATAGTTCAGAAAGCCTTTTTTTTTTTTAAAAAAACCCTGTTATTACAGGCAGCTCCTAGTGCAGGCTGGTGGCGACATTTTGAAATTTTTTCCTCTTTTTTAAATATGAGAAACGTCAAAAAAAGTTGTGAATAGCTTTTTACCCCCCCCCCCTCTCGCCCCCAGAATAGTTTGGGACATAATTATGGCTTTATACTTTCGTACGATGCTAAAAACGGACTTTGGAGGGGGGGGTGAGGTAATGCCAATGTTTACAGAAAAGGTCATTAAACAAAATCGGTTGACTGTGTTAGCCCAGAACTTACTCTTTGAAACAAACAAGCAAGCAAGAAGGTTTGGAATAACACAAGAGAGGCATCTCAATTAATGCCCATGCAAATCACGAAAAAAAATGTATGGAGAGAGAGAGACACACAGAGAGAGAAAAAAATAAAACCATTCCACGCTTCTGGCATCTTCTTTCCCCAACAAAAAAGAAGAAAAAACAACAAATCTCCAAGTAATTTGGACCCCGCGCTTCACATCGGGACTGAGCTTGAGAAGACAGCAGACAATTTCAAAAATTAAGGAGGGCACTAGGAAAGCAATAAAAGGTATATTAATGTACAGTGTCTATAAAGTACCAATTTTTTTTTTTACAAAAACTGTCATGCTCCAGTTGATAGATGAGCTGCCTAATTTACGCTTCAACGTAACTTAAGTGCTCTCTATTAGTGTGAATACCTTCGGGCTAAATAAGCCTAAATCCTTTAAAAATTAAGTTTGAAATGGAAAAATTTGTCTCCTCACGCATTCTTGCTACCCTCAATTCTAATAATATCAACAATTAAAAAAAGAAAGGGAACATTTTCCCACCCCCCCATCCCTCCCCCTCCCACCCAATAATAACACTGAGCTCATCCTTCTTGAAAAAAATTATACTTGGGAAACCAATTTGAAGTGTCTACTCACAAACCTTTTATTAACCAACAAAATAATAAAAGGGCAAACTGTTGTGGGAGATCTGTTTCTCTTTTACCTGAAAACCTGGATCTTTAACAAAGCACGGAGTCTCGCAAAATGTCACTGGTTGCTTTTGTCCCTAACATTCTTTCCCCCAGATAAGAAATTATCCCGGCCACCGTATAGGCATATATTTATATTGCGCTGTATGCCAGTATATCTTTTATCCATATAAATATAGTCACTGGTGGGGGCAGGGAACAAAACCTTTGCACATTATGGCTGATTTTTATTTGAAGTTGGGTTGTGGCGGTCCCAACACAAAGCTCGAAATTTTCAATTTGTCCCGACAAACCACTGGGCATTAAATTCTAAAGGCACGCAGAGTGCATAAAGAACTGATGGTTTGATTAGTTCTCGTGGAGCAATTGAAGGTATTTCTGTCTCTCTCACGGATGCTCCATTTGGAGAAACACTTTGATCTCCGCTCAAGCCAATCCATGGCCATCCACTGGACAAGGTCACTTGAAACACCTCTCGGATGGTTAGGCCCAAACTCACACAGCAAACCATTATTCGGGTTTCTACAAAGCTTCCAATGACAAGTGACCAGAGAGGACACCCTTTTCATGCCGAAAGCCGGCAGGCCTGCGACTTTTTTGAACCGAAGTGTTGAAACCGAGGGTACCCTTTAGTCACTCAGTGCGGAGGAATCCCTTTTCTCTTATTATTTTATAACACGCTGGTATGCGTTAAGTCAATCGAGGACAACCGCAAGTATCCACAACTGGATTTTTTTTGCCTCACGTCAGAGGTTTCAATAATCTTCTGGCGCCCGGATTTTTTGAAAACAAAAAAAAAGCTCAAAACTAGTTAGACTCAACTTTGGATGTATATTACAATTATAACTATATAAAGGAGGCGGTTTAATACAGTTTTAGTTTTTAGGAGAGCATTTGGGATTGGTGGTGTCTAATTAGAGTTTTTACATTGTGACTTTTAAAATGGGTTTCATTAAATTGTTCTTTTCGAATGATTTTGCAGTAATTTTGTCTATTTCGGTAACCTGCAAAATGAGAGAAAGGCGGCTAATAAATGTTTGTAAATAATGTAATAAAGTGCCAGTGGTGTCTTTCTCCCCAAAGGGAACTGTTAGTAAACATTACATTTAACGGAAGGCATCGAACATACTTCTTATGTAGGAAATAGAGTAAATTCTGCTACATTTGAGGAAAAAAAGAGGCACAAAATTGGTGATTCAAGTCTAGGAAATCCTGACTTGAACTTTCATACAGGAAGTACTTAGCCCTCCAATTCTATAGTTTGATTTTCTTAGATAATGGAGTACTGAACAGTTAAATACAACTAAAATCCACGCATTAACAAACCAGACTCTCAATATCCCTAACATATAAAAGTACTTTCTGGAAGATTTCCCTGTTCAACTATTTACATTAAGACCTTCTCTTTTTCTCCCCCCCCCCCCCCCCCCCCTTTTTGGAGTTGATGTTTTTAAGAGTCCCACTTCAAAGGGTTCATTTTTTCCCTGGTTCCTGTCAGAAACCCTAAAGTGGAAAGTCACTGCATAGCAGTGGCACAAAGAATCCCCGCGGCTAAAATCAAACAAAGCCCAATTAAACTAATCATAACGACCCAGTGAACACAAGGAAGCTCACCTGGTATTTCTGGACTTCTTGTGTGAAATTCCCAACTCTACTTAGTACTTGGTACTATAATTACCCTGACCAAAATACTGTGAAATTACTGTTCTGATCTACTAATGGCTGCAAAAAAAATCAAGCCGCTGTGGTTTGATGCCAAGGGGTTGAAGCAAGGTGGCGCAATGCTTTCTGACAGAGACGACAACTTCTGAAAAATTTGGAGGGGGGGGGGCTGGGGAAGGCCAGGGGAGGAAAATTAACGGGATGTGGTTTACATTGCCAAAGACTGTTCATTAATTACCAATTTAATCACTGCTGGAGGCATGACATTACAAACATCTGGCTGAAAGTTCTAATAGATTATGAGGACCACCCAAGAAGAGTGACCAAGAAATGTAGAAAACAATTAATACTGTTTCAGTGCTATCAAAGAAGCTCAGATTATTTTACATCAAGTGAAGCAAAAAAGAATTAGTGGCTTCACAGCGCTACCACTAGGAACTGTAAATACAATGGCACACAATTAGTAATGCGCACGTGACTTTTTCCCATCCAAGGCATATATCCTTGGGAAAGCCAGAAACATGATAAGGAGAACAAAAGGAACATTTTAAAATGAAATGAATAAAGATTTTAACTCTACCCTCGTGCCTGCTGAGAAATAACAGAACAGGCTATGAGGCGGACGGCTCTAAGTAATGCCGATATCATCCTGGGATGAATTGGAAACAGCCACACAAAAAACATTTATGGTCATTAGCAGCGGAAGAAAAAGAGCATCCCCGGTGTTAAAAATACAGAAATGATCTCTCTGAAATAGAGATTGCTTCACGGCTGGTCTTTATGACCAGACAACAAGGAAACATTTAAGATCTTGAACTGGACTAGCGCTTTTCTGCTCGGCCTAGAAATCCAGCGCTAAAATTACTGATGGTGCATTTTTGTTTCTCTAGTACCATGACATTACGAGTCAGGCAACAGGCAAATTTAAATCACAATATAACGTGATTTATTAAATATGAGTGACAACATTTAGGATACATTCTTAGCAGGGGTAGAAATCAGCTGAAGAATTAACGATTTTGACTTAATTTTGAAACTGAACTCAACTCCACAGAACTAAATATGGCCATAAGAATTCTGGGTTGTTGTTTTTTTGTGTGCTTCCTTGGTAGTTATGAAGAGGATAGAGCACTTTAATTATACAGCATGAGTGACTTTCAAAGTATGCAACAGGAGAAATGATTTTTCCTCCTCATATGCGGCAATTATACATGCCAAAACTTGTGCTCTGAAATAATGCAAGTCTTCCTGCCCACAAAGGGAGACTGTCTAGCTAGTAGGTATTAAAAAGTCATAAGCAACCATAGTGGCCCATGCAAAATCAGAAAAGGAAACCAAATCCATGTAATAACTTTTATGGAGGCTAACCCAAATGGCACAAAACACTGCAAGTTTTTGAGTTCTTTAGAACCATTCAACAGCCAGATGTTATTTTTTTTTTAAAAAAAAATGAAGGATAAACGGACTTCCAGATCTGCAAGGGCTTAAAGAATTGGACTGGAAATTTTGCTTTCCCCCCTCTTTTGTTATTTATTGTTTTATCACCTGTCTGATGAAGGGTTCTGGACAACTCAAAAGCATTCAGCATGGTTTGTGTGTCATAGGCAGGCCTCAAAGTATTAGAAGAAGAAGAGTTTGGATTTTTATCCCCCCTTTCTCTCCTGTAGGAGACTCAACGGGGCTTACAATCTCCTTGCCCTTCCCCCCTCACAACAAACACCCTGTGAGGTAGGTGGCTCCGAGAAGCTGTGACTAGCCCAAGGTCCCCAGATAAGCCTCCACAGCTCAGACGGCAGAGCGGGGAATCAAACCCGGTTCCTCCAGATTAGATACACGAGCTTTTAACCTTTTATGCCACTGAGCTCCAAAAATTACATGGATTTGTTTCCTTAATAGCATACACATGCTATCAACTTATTTAAAACTTCAACACAGGAGAAATTCTTTTTTCATTTTTATGTAACACTTATGTGAAGTAAACAGCTGACTTGTTTTTTTTAAATGAAACTGGATTTGACTACACACAGAGTACTGCCCAAGCCGGGGGGGGGGGGGTTGCACTGAGGATGGGACAGCAACAGCGTAGCTGAACTGATTCCTAAGAGGGCAGCTGTATGTAAGCCCCAGAACCTAAAAAAAGGAGCAGTGGGGAAAAGGAAATGCTGAGCAGGAGCATTGGTGTGTGTGTGGGGGGGGGGATAAGCTGACCCCAATCCACCTCCAAAGGGGGCCACCAGAGGCTGTGGTGGAAGAACACCCCCAAGTGAAGCATCAGGGGCTGGAATCAGGGCAGGGGGAGGGGGCAACAGGGGTTCAACAGCACCTCATTGCCCCAAGGGACAGCCACACTTGTGAAGGTGATCCTGGTGGACAGGTCCAAGGGGCGCTGCTAGCAAGGAGGCGGGTGCTGACATTGCTGGGGCCCGCAGAGCGTTGGTCAGGGCATCAAAGGTCCTGTCCGTCCATACCTGCCCTGGAAGGCACCCTGTGCCATGCCAATCAAACCTACAAGGTGGCATGAGGCTCTTAAGACTGTGGCAGACCCACAGTTCACCCAGCAATCTGCCCAGGAGGTGGACTCCAGCCACTCTTGGTGCCCCTCCAGGTGCTCCTGCTCAGTGGGCACCCATCGAGGGGCTGGGCTGGGGCCCTATGCCTGAGGCCTGGGAATGGAGCCAGCATCATTGACCATGGCAAGAAGGAAGGGCTGGCTGTGATGGGCACTGGGCCCTCTGCAGGTGCTGAAAGAGGTGCAGGGCCGGCATCAGAAAAGTGGAGTCAGCCTGCAGGGATAGCTTGGCCCCCTCAGAGGTCCCTGGCAACCCAGCAATGCCGAGGAAGCGCAGTACCACCGGGGGGGGGGGGGGGGCACAGAGCTCTGCTTAGAAGTGGCAACAGTCTGCAGGTGTTCAATGACAGCCAGGTTGAACGATAGGGAGGCAGGAGTTGCATGTGCAACAGGGAGAGGGCGAATGAGGACGTGTCCCGAGCAAAACCGAAGCACCATGAAAATCGCCATGAGAAACAACTGCCTCCCCAATTCAAATACCTGCAAGGGAGCCAGATGGAGGCAAGATGGAACAACCGGGGTCCTGTATGGCTGACACCTCCATTGTCTTGATCCCGGAGGGAGAAGGGAGAAATGACAACACGTCTGGGCCAGGTCCTTTATGGGGAGGGAAGAAGGCTTGGGGCAGCGGTCGGATCTCCACTGCTGGCAAGGGCAGCTGGTCAGAGAGGCTGGCAGATGTCTCAGAGCTGCCAATGCTCCCTGAAAGGCGGAGTTGGGGAGGAAGTCATCTCCATTGGCAGGATTAGGGGGGGAGGGGCTGACAGACAAAGGTCCATGTAGGCCACGTGAGAGGGGAGACCCGTCAGTCAGGACCTCAACGGCGCGACCGGTCACTGCAGTGGTAAGACTCATGGCTCTCATGACAGAATCAGGTCTGGGAAGGCCATCCCAAAAAGTATCCTTGTATGACAGTGATGGCGAACCTTTTCGAGACCGAGTGCCCAGATTGCAACCCAAAACCCACTTATTTATCGCAAAGGGCCAACCCGGCAATTTAACCTGAATTCTGAAGTTTCAGTTTAGAAAAAAACTCCAAGGTGCGCGTTACTCAGGAGTAAGCTTAGTGAAGCAACCGTGCAATGCTTCAAATGGGTGCATCACAATCCTTGGAGGGTTTACACAGAAGCAAGCCCCATTGCCAGCAACCGAGCTTACTCCCAGGTAAAGGATCATGCCCAGACCAGCCTAAATGTGCGTCGGGGGTGTGTGTGATTTTCCACCCCCCTCCCACATGACAAACTCTGTGAGCACGTGCCCACAGAAAGGGCTCTGAGTGCCACCTCTGGCACCCGTGCCATAGGTTCGCCATCACTGTTGTATGAAGTGCCCCAGTCATCAGGAACCGCACTCTCTTCCTGGCCCAGCAGAAGGAATTATCCTAGCACTTCAGGAGGGATGCCACAGTTTGCTGATTATAACCGAGTGCCGAAATAGGCTCAGTGCCCATCCACCAGAAGTCACGGTGTCGGGCTGCGGAGGTAACCTGTCCATCCAGGGCCTGGGTGAGATTGTTCCACCATCAGTCTGAACAAGAACACCTTCTTGGGACCCGTCAAGTTGGGATGGCATTGGCCCTTCACGCTCAGCAGCAGTCATAGCCACAACAGCAAAGAAATGCAGGGGCTGGATGGTTCGCTGTGGGAACCCCTCCCGCCCACACATCTCCCATACCTCCACCAAGATCACTATGGCCACAGTCCCTGGAGTCCAAGAAGAGCCTATGGAGGGCTCAGATGTGACAACCGGAGGTAGGACCCAAGGTGGAGAAAGTGCCAGGTGTATTCTCTGAACTTTCCTCTCTACTCACACAGGCATGACATTCATTCCAACAGCATGGTGCCTCTTTTGGCCACCTCCATATGTCCTAGCGCTGTCTGTCACACCCACCTCCTCCCAGCCCTGTACATCTCGTTCAGAGTCTGTCAGAGGTGACATGTATGGCAGTACGGGACAGGATCAGCACCCTTCATCTCTTGGACAGCACCTGTGTGAACACAATCTAGCTCAGTGTTTACCAACCTTTTCAATGCCACGGTAACCTTGACCTCACTCTTCATATCTCACAGTACCCCTGCCATCCCCCACCTTCCCCTCCCAGGGTGAAGGGAAGAACTGGGGGGGGGGGGAGAGGAAGTGGCTGCTGACCTTGTGGCAGGCCCTGCCCCCAACCAGCTCCATGTTCTTGCTGGCACTGGCAGGAGACACCACAAAAGTGAGGGGGGGTTAGCATTGCCACCCCTGGGACATGCTCACGGTACCCCAGGGTACCACGGAACCCTGGTTGAAAATCATTGATCTAGCTGGACAGGGCTGCCAAAACAGGGGATTTGTGGGGAGGCTGGGGGCTGCCTCCAGGGCCAGGTGCTGCCCCCCCTCCCCCGGTGATGCAGAATCCTCCTGTCCTTGTGCTTCCTGGTGATGGGGATGTTGAAGAGGGTTGCAGCAGAGGTCCTGGAAGTTTCCCAGTCCTCTGCGTGCCACTGTCTGCATGGGTGTGTGGATGCTATGCTGGCCAATCTATGCAACCCCGTATAGTTCCCGATAGAGGAGATGGACCAGCTGCTTCCCAACATTGTAGGCACTATGGACTGCACCCACATTGCTCTGATGGCTCCTCACAAGGAGCCGTCGGCGTATCATAACATCGTAACATTTGACAGCATCAACGTCCAGATGTCTGGCGATCACTGTGCAATTTTCACAAATCTTGTAGCCAATTCCCCAGGAGTGTCCATGATGCCCAGATCTTAAAGGGCCCCTGCAGCAGCGGTTGGAAGGCAAAGGGTGGATTCTGGGTGAGTTGAGGAAGGTGGGCCCTCCCTGCAAGAACCTGGCTGTCACTGACACCTCTTTCCACAGGTGACCCTGGGTACCTGCTCCAGTCATACCCGCTGACCTCCTACAGCCACGATGAACTAAATGACAGGGCTGTCTACAACCAGGGCCACTACACTATGCACATGAAAATCAAGTGAGCATTTGACCACCTCAAGATGTTCCATCATCCCAGCAGCTGGAGCCAGAGGCCAAAGTGTTCGCCATCTGTACCATATTCCACAACATAATTGTCAGCCCTTGGGCGCTGAGGACTCTGATGTAGAGTGTGAAGACACTGAATTCAGGGTTGGCTCCTTGTGAGGAAATACAAGCAGCAGAGCCAGTTCCAAGCCCCTTCTGGAAACTCAGGCAGAGCCTGATGCTGTGCAGTTGGGAGAGCCTTCAGGAATCCCAGAAGAGTCAATGAGCCAGCTGCTCAAAGAAGGCAAAAGCAGAGGTTACAGCTGCAGAGTAAAAGGAGAAGTGCTCGCATTGCTGTGAGGTATGGGAGAAGGCCAGGGGCGTAACGAGGCAGCCCTGGGCAAACTCTAGCCCTGGGCAAAACCTGAGTTGGATGCCCCCCCCCCATGGGCGGCCACTCCACCACGACCAAATTTTTTTTGCACCAGGACATTGGTGCCTTCAGGGGGTGCATTTTTAGACATATCAGCACCATATCATCTGGAAACTGTCCTTATGGTACCCCCAAAGTTTGGTGCAGTTTGGTTTAGGGGGTCCAAAGTTATGTACCCTCAAAGGGGGTGCCCCATCCCCCATTCTTTGCTAAGGAGATGGGGGCTACCCTTTGAGGGTCCATAACTTTGGACCCCCTGAACCAAACTGCACCAAACTTGGGGGGTGCCATCATCTCCAGATGATATCCTGAAATTTTGGTGCCAATACATCCAAAAATGCACCCCCTGCAGGAAAATCCTAGAAATTTGCCCAAGAATCTTTGTTCTGCATTGAGTTTTCTGCATTGCTGTCAATGGGGGTTGCAGGCTGTGGGAGGGCACATTTCTGAAGGCACAGTCTCAAAACTTTCAGGGTCTCATCAGGAGACTGCCCTAATGATACCCCCCAGGTTTGGTGCAGTTTGGTTCAGGGGGGCCAAAGTTATGGACCCTCAAAACTGTAGCCCCCATCTCCTATTAGCTCCCATTGGAAACAATGGGGATAGGGTCACCCCCTTTGGGAGTTCCTAACTTTGGACTCCTTGAACCAAACCTCACCAAACTTGGGGGGTAGCATAAGGACAGTCTCCTGATGATACGCTGAAATTTTGGTGCCGCTAGCCTAAAAACTGCGCCCCCTGCAGGCCAAAAATGGAAAACCACTAAAATACCCAAAAACGAACCCAGCATTTTGATGCCCCCCCCCCACAAGGTGATGCCCTGGGCAGCTGCCCACCTTGCCCAATGGACATTACGCCAGTGGAGAAGGCTCTGCAAGATGGAGGCATCCGCATCCGAGCGGGATTGAGCTCTTGCAGGATCTCAGCTTCACTAGTCAGGACTTTCTATAAAAACCCTCCCTTCGGTTTGGTTCTATCTGGTTGCAACGAGTATACTTTCTGGTAAGATCCACGTACCTGGTCTCTCTCTGACCTCCGGCTCCCAGCTTGCTGATCTCTGGCCTGTGCCCTGACTCTGGACTGGGCTCGACTGCATCTTTGCCTGCTGCCAACCTTGACTCCGACTGGTTGACTATACCTCACGTACTGCTCGCCTTGTCTCTGGCCCGTCCCCACGTGTGGCCTCCCCTCCCAGTTGCCCCATCTGTGGCCAGTGTCGTGTCTGTTTTTCACGATGGACTCATTCATCTTCAATGAGGGAACTGGATGCCAGGGAACCCAGAACATGGAAAGGCCACCAACAACAAATATTCTGATTCCGTGTTCATTCTCAAGCTGACGGGAAGGATTCTCAGCCCAGCTGGCGCTTGGGCACAATCTACACACTACAGGTTACAAAGTACAAAGGCGACAGGAAGTCGCTGCGCAGGGAACCAGAGCCTTGTTTGATGTCAGGGATGCTACCTGACATCTGATTGGTAGTTTAGGCTTTTTATGATGTTCGGAGGCTGACCTACTGGTGATCCCTGGCCCCAAAGCAAACCGGCTGGCCTCGACAAGGGCCAGGGCTTTTACAGTCCTGGCCCCTACTTGGTGGAACAGGCTCCCAGGTGAGATCAAGACCCTGTGGGACATGCAGAGTTTCCGCAGGGGCTGTAAAATGGACCTGTTCCGCCAGGCATTTGGCCAGCCGGGGTAACATCAGTTCGTTGCTATAAATAACATCTGGCCTCCCGTGGGCACAGGGAAGAGAGGGAAGGGAAAAACTGTAAAGGATAATGCTGACGCCATCAATGAAAATATGTTTTTAACTTTTGTGCAGGCGGGATGTTTTTAGTAGTTGGTAGCTGTTGATGTTTTAATGTATTTATTGATGTAAACCGCCCTGAACCCCTTGGGGGAGGGCGGTATATAAACTGACTGACTGACTGACTGACTGACTGACATTGGTGGAAGTGCTGACTTTGCTCTTGTTGCAAAGTCGCTGGGCAGCGTTGCCGATCAGGGATGACTGATGGAAGGGAAATTCTGAGGAGTGCCCCTCTCTCTTGGCCATGCAGGCCCCTAAGCTTCATTGCCACCGAGCTGCTGCATGGCTGCTACAAGGAAGGAGTGGACCTATACCCATAGACAAAGGCATCTAGGGGTATAGTTGCGGCAACCTGCCCCCCACCCAGACCCATTGCCCACGGCAGACTGGCAGAGGGGCAACGGAAGGTGACAGATCAGTCTTTCAACTACACAAATCAATGTTTTCTGATTGTCATCAAAGGAACAAGGTTTCCTTCAAGCCCCACTCTTCAATACATTTAGACAGGAACAAAAATTATTTTGGTTTTGCTGAAGTCTAGGCTGATTCTCTTCATATCTTTGTCTCTCAAAAAAAAAGTTTCTTATCATAGGAATCTTGGTAATTAAGACACTTGGTAGACCTTCTTTGGAACAGCTTCACAAGGCTAAGAAGAAATAGACTTCCTGTGCCTAGAAAATGTATAGCCAACTGCAGTGTAGCAGCGTAATTTAAGTTAAGGTTGTATCTCTCCTTAGGACTGCATGGCATGTATTTAAATCACAAAACCCAGATTATATCCCACTGGAAAGCCACAAGAGTGTGCTTTTCTTTGTCGCCAGCACAGACACGGGACTCATATACATCAACAAGTCCACCTTCTTGACTTTAGTGGAATGTACTGAAGCAATTGCAAATAGTAAAGGAACTACTGGGTCTGTCCATCTGTCCATGTACCTACCTACCTACCTACCTACCTACCTACCTACCTACCTACCTAC